>NW_021621323.1:12646383-12764371 GCF_004785775.1 Grammomys surdaster | reverse complement strand
TCTCTCTCTCTCTCTCTGTCTCTCTCTCTCTCTCTCTCTCTCTCTCTCTCTGCTGTGTGCATGCTTCCTCCAGTCCCCATGGTGACTTCCCTGTTTTCCTTCCTTGGGGTTAGTCAACTCACCCGCTTGAGAGCAGTTTCCACATAAACCTGCATTTAATATAATCTAATCTGATTTGATTTGGCTCATTTCGCTGATGGAGAAATAACCTATCACTAGCCACACTCACGGGGCCGATTTCTAAGCCAGCCAACTGCTCTCTGCTAAGTCATATCCTAGATTTCTAAATAATGAGCTCATTCTTCTATTTCTCAACGTCAGTTGAGAATTAGGTTGTTTTATATTTACTTTTTAAGTACATGTTCAATCCATGGGATTATATCCATTCTAGGGGCTAAACACGGAGAAGTAGGTGACGAGCAAACGGTTGTGACCAGTGCAGGAGGGCAATATTTGAACAAGGGCAAAGACACTTCAGAACTCTTGTGTTTGGCGGCACCACAGTAATGTGGCACAGAGGTCACGGTACTGCTCTTTGCTCTGCAATGTTCCACGCCAAGCCCAGGGGTTCATAATTGGAATGTACAAGACCACTCCCTGCAAACATTCTTACCAATCTAACGCCTTGATTGCCAGCAGCCACGGCCACAGCCACAGCTGCAAACCTTTTTCTCACTTCTGCCTTCCAAATCCTGCATACCTGTTGAGACAGAACTTAAGACCTCCCCTCGGCAGAAAACAAAAACAAAAACAAAAAACTGTAAAAGCAAGAGTTTTGGAGAATGCAGTCCGGGTTAGTTTCCTTTCCACGTTAAAGGGGTGGGAATTTACAAGGCCAAATGATTGGTTGTGCACAAGATATGCTTGTGTCCTGGTACTTTCCTCACTGCAGAACGTAGGTTCGTTTCTGGCCAAGTCAACCGTCAGGACGTGCCTTACTGTGACTCTGAAGAGATATTTGGCGCTGTGGAGCCTCTCTGTTCCCCACGCCACCTGTCAGAAGTAGTATTTCTTTCGTACTTAGTAATTCTATCATAGCTGTCACGTGACACGTTTGCTCGGATCTTCTTGCTGACGCTTGTAGACAACATCTCTGTCAGGTTGCTCTTTTGAGGGCAGAGTAGAAAACACAGTTCCGAGATAGGGCTTTCAGCCCACCCAGACTTCCTTCCATCCGCACCCCACCCCCTACCCTCTGCTGTGGCTGCGGAAGACTGGTGATTCTCTGAGTCCATTTCTGGTCCTTGATGGGTGACGTAACAGGAGGAGGGAGCCTGGACTTCTGACTGCTTCACAGCACAGTCCTGGTCCTGATTTCAACTTGAGCCTCACCTCATCTTACTACGGACACTCCTGTGGGTATAACCTGGCCTGGGGCCTCTAGACAGCAAATTGGTTCTGTATAGCACCTCTCAGTGAACACTGATGTATTGTTGCTTAATTATTCCTACTCCATCTTCTTTCCTACTAAATTTATTTATATATTTCTCTTCAACTGTTGTCATTTTTTTCTATAAAATTAAATTTCTAAGTAAGCATATGAAGTGGTGGGTTTTAATTACAGCATGTTCATATATGTGGGTCATTATATTTATGATCTTATTGTCCTCTACTCCTCCAGTCAGTCACACACACACACACACACACCTTTCTCCCTCTAGCAGATTCCTTCCCTTCCCCTAGACATCCCCAAGTTTGCTTCATGCCACACACACTCGGTTGCCTTCTCTTTATGCTTAATACCCCTTAACATCTCTTCTTTTCCTCTCCTGACTCCCTTTCTAGTTCCATGGTCCACTCCCCACACATAACACACAGATAAATTTAAATCTTGGCTTCATATGTAAGAGGAAAAAGCATGTGATATTTGTCTTTATGGCATATTTTGCTTAACATAGTGATTTCCAGATCCATTGACTTTCCTGCAAATATCATGTTTTCTTTTTTTACTGCTGAAAAAAAAACCCTCATTGTATTTACCCAAACACGTAAATTTACATATCAAATTTTATCTGATTTTCCTATATATCATTTTTTTATTCTTCCTGTCCTCCTCCCCCCATTGCTGTGAGATTTGAGGAGACAGAAGTAGAAGCTTGTCAACTGTGATGCCTGATAGGAGTCTATGCCCCTCCCATTTTAGCTTGCATTTTCTCAGCAAGGCTTAGCTTATTTTTCCTGAAAATTAAAAAAAAATTAGAATGTCTTAATATGCTTTTGCATATAGAGTAAGTGAAGTTCAGAAGGGTTAAGCAAGTATGCCCAGGCATGGAGACCCAAGCCTATAACCTAGTACTCAGGAAGCAGAGACATGAATATTGCAAAATACCTAGAGCTACAAGCTAGTTCTGGGTCAGCCTATGGTTCTATATCTGTATCTGAGTTTGTATCTATATCTGTCTATCATCTATCTATCTGTCCGTCCATCCGTCCATCCATCCATCCATCCATCCATCCATCCATCAATCTATAAAGAAAAGAATAAAGGGATAAATAAAGTATTCAAGATTAAGATCAAGTAGTGAGTCATAGGATCAGGACTGCAGGCTTCTCTCATAGGTTCACACTGTGACTCCACCTCCTGTAAGAATGACAACTGCTGTGGCCATGGAGATAAACTGAGAATACCACGTTATGAGGAAAAGGTTCCGAGGGGATCTAATCCAGGTTTCAAGTGCACTTCCCTAGGAAGTGCACTGGCGATGTGCTTCAGGTGATTTGGGATCCGGTTTCACAAGTGTGTTCGCTTTGTGAAAATTCTGTTTGGGAACTCCTTTGACAAAGGAGCAGATCTTGGAAAAGGGCTGGGAAAGGTACTGAGTGGGTGACTCTTCTAGAAATGTTATGGGGAAATCCAGTCTGCAATGAGATCTTGTGTCTAGAAGACACTGTAGGAGAAAACACAGAGCCCAGGCCAGCACTGTGACTTGTGTTTGAGAGCCTGGAGATGGAGCATGTGCAGTCAGGCAGGTGGGATGCAGGAGGGGAGCACACAAACCCATCACTGAAGCACATAGAGAGCAGGCTGGAGATTGTCTGTAGACATTAGTGGCTATAACCGAAGAGGACCGAAGAAGATGTTAGGAGCTGTGTAAGCGTTGCCAACTTTCCAAGAATAAGCTTATGACTCACTTCTGGACTCATCTCCAGTATCCTCGGATCTTCCTCAGAGTCTGGTGATAAACTGAGCATGAGCACTGATACCTGATATCCTAGTTGGTATCCCACAGTTTATGGAAGAAAGGAGACAGGACTATAAGCACGGATCTGACACCTTAAACTGAATGACTGCTGGGAGAAAGCACGGCACTTATTCTTCATTCAATGTTGCCATTTAAAGATTTTAATTTTATTAATTACTCATGATTCCTATACCATTGGAGTATATACACTTTTTTTTATGTTATAAGCAAAGAAAGGAACTGACAATGTCCAACTAGACTACACAGGTTAATCTAATTTCGTTCTACCCAAATGTTCTTAGATGTTCTTCTACTGGAGAGGTGGTTGGCTTAAAAGAAAGATTTCTTTCCTCTCATCCTCTAACAGTTTCCATAAGCTTCGTGTGGATGGAAGTGTGTGCCCAACTCCTCTTTCCCTTCTGGGATTTGGTCTATCCTGGGCTTGGACAGGTTTTGCAGGTGCTGTCACAACTGCTGTGCAGTTGCCCTGTTGTTTCCAGAGGTGGTGGACGACTACAGGTTAAACAGATGCTTGCCCTCTGGTTATCCTCCCTTGCCTTACCACAGCCTATCTGCTCTCCTGCTGCAGCCTTTTGATGAAGAGTGACTGTGGACTTTAACTCAGCTCACAATCTAAAAAGTTTCTGTTGTAGTTGCTGGCTTTTGCGTCTTAAAGGTTTTTTTGTGCTATTTTAATTTAAAAAGATATTCTCCCATCTTTTTTTTTTTAAATTTATGTATGTGAGTACATTGTCACTGTCTTCAGACACACCAGAAGAGGACATCAGATCTCATTACAGATGGTTGTGAGTCACATGTGGTTGTTGGGAACTGAACTCAGGACCTCTGGAAGAGCAGACGGTCATCTCTTCAGCCCTCTCCCATTTGTTTTTTAATTTTTTTTAAAAAACTCTCTTTTATATTAAACTGAAGTACCTCTGGAATTTCTTTTGATTTTGACATAAACTAGTAGTCTCAATACAATTTTTTTTTTTAAAACGTGAGACAGTGTTTCATTAACCTTGAACAAAAGGCCCATCTTTTCTCAGCTCCTATCAGCCTGGTGTTCTAGCTAATGTTTAAAAGAAGTGGTAACAAGTTGATTATGGGCTTTTTTGTTGGTACATTTTTTTCTTATCTAATTGATCATGTTCTTACATCTCTGCCTCCCTTCCAATCCCTTTTCTACCCTAATTCCTTCTAACCCTCTAACACAGGGCAGGAGAGAAAGACGGTTAGGAGGGAAAGGGGGCCCACTTCCTGCTGATTAGGGATGTAGAGTTCCTTGGGGCCAGCCTAATCTTTGTCATCAGGATATCCACCTTCTCTCTTTGCTCAGGGACAAACTGCAACAACTGCAACCAGGAGCAACAGGGGGTGCAGCTGTCTTCTTCTTCTTCTTTGGAGATCCCCGTTGTCCCCAACCCCCACCTCCAAGTTCTCCTCTTGGGGCGATGGCATTTATTCTCTCTCCAGAGTTCCCAGAATTAAACTATTTGCAGCTGGCAAAGGTCATGCCCCTCCTAGAGCACAAAACAATATAGTCAATGGCTGTGGAAAATCTGAAGTAGCCCCATACCCCACACCTGGGATTAAAAGAAAAACATATAACTGTGTTTTTAATGAAACCAAAATTCTCAGTACATTTTCCCCCTTTCGTCCAAAAATGGCCTTTTCTATAACCTTAATAAATTATATACAAATAAGAACAATTATGAGAACTATCAAGTAAGAATTATATTTAGAATGTCAGTCTATATGTATTGGCAACCTTGGAGAAAGTACTTTCCTATTTATCCTATCCTGTCCTGTCCTGTCCTGTCCTGTCCTATCCTATCCTGCTAAGTTCAAAGTTTTGTACTCAAGTCACTTTCTGATCACAACTTGCATTTCCCACTTTTAAAACATCCTTTTAACTCAAAGCATTTTCTTAGATCCTAAACAGCTTAAGCTTTTGTGTCTTTAATCTTTAATAAGGAAAACTGTGAAACTACAACTCTCTAGTCTTCAACCCCGTTGGAGACCTGAGAAAGATAAATGTGGCCTGAGTAAATAGGGAGCCAGCAGCTTCCAAAACTAGAGAAGTGACAGAGGATGCTGGCGGCCTCAGTAGCCACCCAAAGTTTCTGTGTCGTTGGGGCATCCAGTCTTTAGCATGTAGGCCAAGAAGAATATCTGACAGCCTTACTTGTGAAGCAGGAATTTTGAAGGACTGATCTACCTTGTCTCTGCAAACTGGGCAGTCAAATTTCCAACGTCCTGTTTATCCAGAGTTTGGACAGCCTGCTGTCATCAGTAAAGGCAAGGGTAGGTTTTTTTTTTTTTTTTTTTTTTTTTTTTTTTTTTTTTTTTTTTTTTTTGCCTAGCAACTAGATTTGCCGCATTTGAAGCAAACTACAGGTGGAGGTTCACCAATGCCCATTGTCTTCTTTGAGGTAGATTGGGGGGTGCTGCCAGGTGCTGATGTGTCTCTCTGTCAGAAAAGCCTTTTATTATTAAAACATCTTTAAATGCCACATTCAGCAGATCTCTGAAATGTTTAAAGACTATCTATCTATCTATCTATCTATCTATCTATCTATCATATATTTGAATAGACAAATGTTGCTTGTTTCTAGGTATTTACTATCTGCTTAACTTTGAAAACATACACAAAAGGCTAAATAAAGCTTATTTCTGTACCTAAACTAATTCACTAAACTAGTACCTAATAAGTCTACAAATAAGATTATTTATAGGTGACTAATTACTAACTTGAATTTCTAATTATCCTAAACAGTTTGTGATAGTGGCTTTCATAAGACTAGAACTTTACACTACATTTTAAAATGAGTTTCATATATACAATTCAGTAAACAAGAGTTGAAACGTATATAACTTATGTTGTAACAAAATAAACTTAAATTTCTATTATTGTATGATAATCCATACCAATGTAAAATTATTTGAGACTTGTTTTCTTAGTCGATGAACTAAATGCTTTCTAGATCAGTTTTTTTTTTTAAATAACCTTGTGACTCTCCTGAAAGGGCTTGTACTTTTTGCTAGGGCCCCAAAGCCTCTTGTGTATGGTACAAGATTACCTCACATGTTCCTTCTGGATCTGTATTCACTTGTCCAATGGCATCCCTTACCACAGTCTACAAACACTTGTAGGCCTGGACTTTCTAATGGAGAATCCTTCACCACCCCCGTATTTCTGAGTTAACACACAGGACATTTTGAGCTCTGAGACTTTTAGCGACTTGGTCACTATTTCTTTTCAAATGTTCGAATTTACTGCAATTGAAGCACCAGGTATTTGGATATCTGAGGACCTGTGTGACTACTGGGAAAACTAACGGTGTAACCTTATAACCCTAGGCTGTCCCTCATAACCCCAAGCTGTCCCTCCATAGAGAAGTTTGTTTCATTCTTTTGGTCCTTTTGATTTCTCCTTTTACAATTAAACTGTAAGCAAGCACTTTTTTGTTTGTCTGTAGATTATATTCATTTAGGGAATGGCCTACTCACGTCCTGTTGCTAGTGGCTTTGTTTCTTCATTCTTTGTGCACTGGCGTAAACTTTATAGCAGTGGTTCTCAGTGTTCCTAACGAGCTGTGACCCTTTAACATGCGCCTCATGTTGTGCTGACCCCCAACCAAAAAAAAAAGGATTTTCATTGCTACTTCATAGCTGTAATTTTGCTATGGTTATGAGTTGTCATGGTATGCAGGATGTTTGATATGTGACCTCTATGAAAGGGTCACTGGACTCCCAAAGGTGTCACAACCCATAGGTTGAGAACCCCTGTTTTATAAAGTTGACTTCCTAGTGTCCTGGGTTCTGTGGTTTCGGTTATGCTTATACAGGATTTCCTACCTTGACAATTTAAAAAAGTCCCTCCCCCCCCAAATGTTTTTTTGTTGTCATTTTGTTTTGTTATGGTTTTTCTTTAATTTAATCTAAAGTTTAAGTTTATGCTGGGATAAGATGTGAAACTACTCAGTCAAAATCCCCTGGTTGACGGTTCCTTGACCAGCCCTTTCCCTCACCCCTTACTGTGGCCTGATTCTGAGAATCAGGAGCCCCGGGTTGGAAAGTTCCTAATTCCAGAGTAGAGGAAGAGCTGGGATGTGGACTGGTCCCTGACCTGGCCTGATGTTCTTCTGTACTTGCTGGCTTTCTGCTTTCGGATTCCCAACGCTGCACACACGCCCTAAGGCTTGAGCTCCTCGGCAAGTATCTCAGTTGAAGTTCGTCGGGAGAAGAATAAAGCTTTCATCCAGCACATAGGATCTTAAAATGTTTCCTATTTTATTCTTATTTCATTTTTTGATAATTTAATACTTAAGTACTATATTTACACAATTCCCACCCCTCCTTGTCTCTCCTTCAACCCTTCTCAGGTCCCCCCCACCCCCAAATTCAAGACCTCTTCTGTTACATGGTCAGAATGTCCAAATGTAGATTCTCAGGAGTTCTGAAACTGCATTGTTAAGGAGACTATCAGGAAGCTGGATGACTTTGAATTAACCATAATCTAGTTGTACTTTGGGCCAGGCACAGGGAACTTCCGTTAACCTTTCCATTATTTACTTAAGAATAAGCGTTTAATTTAGATTTACTGTACTGAAAAGAACTGTGTTTCAGAAGCTGACCTAAACACAGGTTTGGGTGAAAATGTCACTGGGCTAACCACATGGAAAAGTCTTCCTCTGAGTTTTCACTTGACCTCCGTAAAGAACTAGTTATCAAGTAGGCCGTTCTGCGGACCAGAGTCCTAGGCTCGCATGAATTTGGTGGGGGACTGAGTTAAATCATAATAGACAAATGAGGGAAAACTGGGCTTATAAGGTAAGAGATGGTTGGAGCTTGTGAATTTTAGAAACTAGCCACACTA
The DNA here is from genome assembly GCF_004785775.1 of Grammomys surdaster. Taxonomy (NCBI): domain Eukaryota; kingdom Metazoa; phylum Chordata; class Mammalia; order Rodentia; family Muridae; genus Grammomys; species Grammomys surdaster. The sequence goes on along the minus strand of NW_021621323.1, from coordinate 12,756,307 downwards.
GTCAATATTTGCCAGATTTCTGGTGTTACATTTATTCTTGCTCTATAAGAAACAACCCCACAAATCAACAGCTTAACATAAGCATTTTAAAAAACGTTTTACTGATTCTTTGTGAGTTTCACATCATGCACCCCAGCCTTGCTCATTTCCCTCATATCTGCCTTTTGCCTTTACGCCCCCCCAATAAAAACATACATGCAAACAAACAACAACACAACAAAGCATAGACAACATCTCATTGTGCCACCTGTAGTGTGTCACAATGTGTCCCCCAGTGCATCCCCCTGTCCACACATCTTCATTTGCAGATGTTCATTGCAATGAGTCATTGGTCTGGTTCAAGATCTCTGGCTTCTGTGACACCATTAATACTGGATCCTCCCGAGACTCCTCCTGATGAGCCTGTGTCATGGAGGTCCTGCAGATCTGAAACAGCAGGACTGGCCCCTTTACTCATCCCAACCATTAGCAGATGGTACAGGTTTTGGAGCAGGCTATCTCAGAGCCCTGGATCTAGGCCTAGGTGGAAGCAGAGCTGGTCAGCCCACCAGCTCTCCCTTATCCACACAATACCAGAGCGAGCTCTCCAGCACTGCTCTGGCTAGGCTACCCATCAGCAGGAGGCAGGGTCAGCTCTCCTGCTCTCTTGCCCTCGGGGATGGCTCATTTGCACCCCTTGATGGGGCCAACCCTACTATGCTGACCAGTGAGATGTGCAGCCTGCTCTCCTGAGTGCTGTAGGTGGCGAGGGGCAAAGAAGAGAATGTATAACCCTTGCACCCACACTACCTCATGGCAGATGAGTGGCGGGGACAGCTCTTCCATGCTCTCACCCTATGCCCCTACTACAAGGGCTGGCTCTGCTGTGCTGTCCAGCTGAGGTTCCGGGCCCGCTCTACTGAGTGCTGCAGTCGGTGAGGAGCAGGGCTACCTGTCCTGAGTTGAGGACCCATTGGGCAGCTTTCTCTCTGCTGGAGGTGGCAAAGGGCAAAGAGGGCATCAATTTTATGCTTGTGCCACCCCATGGCAGACGAGTGGCAGGGTCAGCTCTCCCACACTCAAGCCCTTGGGCTGGCTCACCCACACCTCCACAATCAGGCCCAGCACCACTGTGCTGCCTGGGTGAGGTGCAGGGCTCCCTCTCCGGAATGCTGCCAGTGGTGAAAGATGGGCCAGCTTTTCAGAGAGCTGTTCCCAGTGCGGGCTAGAGCCAGTTCTACACAGCTCCTGAACATTCAGGTGGTTCCCGGTAGCCACCCCAACCAGGGATATCTCCGTGTTCTCTAGTGGTAATATTAGCCACAGACATGGACACTTACCTCTGACACTGTGTAGCTATGGACTCAGAAATGGCCGTTAGCAGCAGTAGGCTGCAACCACACTGTGGACCCCAGGTGGCATGGCTGGCCACTCACAGAAGGCTACTCCTCTCCACCCTCGAGTCTCCAGTCCCGTCTTTCTTCATAATGCTCAAGGTGCTCCACTTCTCTTTCTCTTTCATCTGAATACCACATACTCTCACACTGTGGTGGTTCCTGATGCAGGCCGACCACTTGGTTAGTGAGCCCCAGAGGGACAACCTCCATCTATGCTGCCTGGTGCACTAGTAAGCATGTATCTGTGGTCCACCTGTGCTGTGCACTGGAGGGCACGTCTGTGGGTGGCATGGTGCTCCACAGGTCTTCCTACTTCTGTGCTGCACTACCTGAATTTGATGTAATTTTTACGTGTGCTAGGCATAAAACACCTTTGGTTGTTATCTTAGGTAGGGTCTTACTGCTGTGAACAGACACCATGACCAAGGCAAGTCTTATAAGGGACAGCATTTAATTGGGGCTGGCTTACAGGTTCAGTTCATTATCATCAAGGTGGGAGAATGACAGCATCTAGGCAGGCATGGTGCAGGCAGAGCTGAGAGTTCTACATCTTCATCTGAAGGCTGCTAGTGGAAGACTGGACTCCAGGCAGCTAGGACAAGGGTGTTATAGCCCATACTCACAGTGATACACCTATTCCAACAAGGCCACACCTTCTAATAGTGCCATTCCCTAGGCCGAGCATATTCAAACCATCACAGTCACCAAGCCAGGTGTCAAGCTAGGACGAACAAAGAACTGTTATCAGTCAGGGGCAGTCTGATATAAAACACCGTGACCACCACTAAGGTGTCTCCTTGCCCATTATCAGGGGGATAAAGGAAGTATTTTATTGTGATGAAAGATTGTGTTAATCAGGAACATAGATAGTGGCTTATCCGGCTTATTATCCAGGATTCACTTGAGAAGACCCTATGGCTAAGGATAATTTAGGAATCAGACATCTCCTGATGGTGTCTTCGTCCACTCACTTGTCTGGTAGCAGACATTGTTTGTCAGTTGGTACTCTGTAATGGCAGCAAGAACTCAAATGGAACAGCAACATCTGGCCTCCTTCTTTATTGCCCGGACTTTTCAAAGTAGACAGTCTTAGTAGAGTCAGGAATTCCATAGTTACTGTCTCAACATACAAAGTGAAAGCTGGGTCATTGTTTTATACTAAGCCCGGTGAGTGGCTAAAAGTTAGTCACATTCTGGTATGGAGTTACAGACTCGTAATCACAGCTACTTGGGAAGAGGAGGGAGGGTCACCACAAATTTGACTTAGTGAGACCCCATCTCAAAACAGCATCATCATCACTATCATCATCATCACCATCATCATCATCAGTAGCAAATAATAATAATTAATAATAATGATGATAATAATAATAATAAATGAGATAAAGAGCTAGAGTGCCTCTCAGTGATACAGCTTCTACTGAACACTAGGAAGCCCTGGTGATCAATTCTAAGTACTGAAAACAAAGCAAAGCAAAGCAAAGCAAAGCAAAGCAAAGCAAAGCAAAGCAAAGCAAAGCAAAGCAAAGCAAAGCAAAGCAAAGCAAAGCAAAGCAAAGCAAAACAACAAAACAGACAAAACAGCCTAAACAAGAACAATCACCCAGAGTCAAGAGCAGAGAGTAGAGATAAGAGTGTGTCAGAGACGATACCGACTCCATGTTGATTCCTTTCGTGTCCGAGACTGATACGATGCTGACTCTCTGTCTGCTGAGCTGTGTTGTCCTGAGAGCTCCTCACTGGAGATGAGCCAGGACAGAGCTGCTCCTTCACTGTGCAGTGGCCCTAACCTCTGAGCAGCACAGCCCTCTAGATGCATCTCTCTGCGTCCACCTTTACTTTCCCAGGATCCACCTGAGCCCAGAGAGACAAATGCCCCCTTTCCACTTTCACTGAGACCACAGAGCTTACCCGCACAGCTCTCTCTTGCCTCTCACCATCCCCAACTCCCCTCCCATACTGCATCTTTAGATTAGTTTCTGTGGAGGCAGAGTCCATCTCCGAGTCTCCCACCCCCCATGTCTGCAGGTCTAGGTTTGTTTGTTTGTTGGTCTGAGAGAGATTCAGAGGAGTACTTTTTCCTCCCTTCTCCTGTCCTGTCCTATTCTCTTGACTGAACCCCTAAGTCCTCCCAGAACAATTGTCTGTGTAGGCTTCATTAGTTGGAACACTTGACTGATTTGGAGGTGCAAAGCTGAACCCCACTAGCGGACAGACTCAGTCTCACAGCTGTCATTCTTCTCACGACAGGGTAGCTTCAGGAGCCAGCATCTCAACTTCGATTGCTCTTAGACTTTGGAATCACAGAAGAAACTCTGAAGGAGAAAGAGACTGATTGGAATGTTTTCCTGTCACTGAGTCCAGATTCATTGCGTAGAAATGCCGTTTCCCGTGGTGGGGTTTTGAAAGTCCTCCAATTATGGCCATAGTTGTTCCAGGTTAGAGGAGAGTTTTCATAGTCAACATGGCATGTAGGGGACACTTGTGAGACAAACCTTGGGAGGTTGGTGAGCACTCAGGAGGGCATGCTCTTGTTGTCCAAAGCCTTGCCGTCTATCTCTCTTATCAGCTTGCCACAGTGTGGGCCAAGGTGCCATTTCTGAAGCAAAAGCCTGCTTGTTTAATTTTCTTTGTGTCCTTTAAAAGACAAGGCCCAAGATCCATTTGGAGCACGAGTCACCTGATATCTGACAGTGGCAGCTTCTGGGATGGACCATCTATTAGAGGAGTCTGAAAGAGCAGAGCGTTGCCAGCCACTTTCCACATCAGTCAGGCTGGATGGGGCTGCTGTTAGCCAAGGGAAAGAAACCAATCCCCAGTTGAATTAAGGCTGCAATTAGTGCATCGGACCAATCTATCCATCAATAAATGAGGTAATCATCAATTTATGTAACCTATTTAAGATGTTAAAATTACAGGGGAAAAAGATTTTATATACCATACTTAAAAGGAGGAGGAAACCGAGTCAGTCCTGTTCGTCCTCTACTACATTTAGATCACTTGATACTTTGATAGAAGATGCAGATTATTGAAGAGGGACAGAGTTAGGTAAAGCCATGTGTGGAAGTGTAGGAGATGCCAGGGTGGATGCCAGGAGGGGGCTTATTTATCTGAGGGGCAGAAACCTTAAATTCACTTGTCAATTATCTAGCAATACACTCTTATTTTCAATAATTTATTTTTTATTCTCTTTACAGCCCGATCACAGTCCTCCTTCTTCCTCTCCTCCCAGTCCAGCCCTTATAAATCCCTTCCCCATCCCCCCTCCCCTTCTCCTCAGAGAAGGGGAAGCCCACCTTGGGTACCACTTCACCCTGAGACATTTAGTCCCAGCAGGACCAGGCACATCCTCTAATGCTGAGGCCCAACCGTGTAGTCCAGGTAGGGGACAGGGATCCAGTGGCAGACAACAGAGTCAGAGATAGTCCCTGCTCTGTGTTAGGGGCCCCACATGAAGACCAAACTGCATATCTGCCAAAAATATGAAGGGGGTCTATGTCCAGCCCTTGCATAGCAATACACTTTTAAAAGTAGATACCCTGGCTTTAAAAAGTTAAATACAGGCCAGATGTCATGACGAACACCTTTAATCTCAGCCCTCAGGAGGCAGAGGCAGGTGGATCTCTGTGAGTTTAGAGTTAGCCAGGTCTAGCGAGCTCCAGGACAGCCAGAGCTACATAGAGAGACTACTGGATAGTCTCAGTTCCTTACATGACAAGCTCTCTTCCGGTCCCGCTGCATGTTGTCCTGTTAGAATAATTCCATTCCACCCTTCCCCTTGCTGACCCCTATGAAGCCTTTACTCATCAAATTATAGATCTAGTCTGAGAGGCAGCCTTTGCTTCTTTAATAAAATACACGTTTCTATTTCTTGCTCACTGTAATTTAGGACTGCATGTTCAGGTTCCTCCTGTCTGAGTCCTTCCATTAAACCCTGAGCTCACCAGGGAAGACAACATATAAGCAAATCCAAGGTGAGGGCTGGAGGCTTAGAAGTATTCAGTGTCCCCACACACTCATACTCCCGATGAGGTTTCCCTGGGTCACTCAGGCTGGCCTTGAGTTTACCGTCCTCTTGCTTCAGCCGGTCAAAGACTGGAAACACATGCAGCTTCAATCAATAGATAATTTTTTTTGAATCATGAGCAAAGCAAACCATTTGTTTGATTATATTGAAACGTTCATGGCATTTCTGAAGATTTTTTTTTTATGCTGTTGTCTATGGTCGACATCATCTGGGTTTGGATACTGAGAGGATGAATAATTTAGAGAACATACCTGGGCAACTTCAATGTAGGTGGTGTGCAGCATAAATTAACATGCATAAAAGCAGAGGCTCAGGGTAAGGGATTTGTGAGAGTCTCCCAGTAGCCTGGTAGCGTATGCACTGGATGGCAACTGTAGAGCAGGCTTCCTTCTGTATGCGATTCTGTCCTTTACTGTGAGCCTCTTGAAAGGGCACGCATAAAATGAACCTTCCCTGCTACTGAAAAAAAAAAAAAACAGAAATGAGGTTGTGGAGATGGAGTTCTTTGATTTGATTGGAAACAGCTTACATACAGTAGGATACCTGTGACACCACACTTACATCTCTTCTTCACAAGGATTTTGAATCAAGCAAATGTTGACAAGAATACATTAAACAATACATTAAATAATGCACTGAGGACTAAGAAATGGTCTGTGGAAGGAAAGAAGAACGCACGTTAAAATAGAGGGATGGAAAGGCTGTCTTCCTTCCTGATTGTTGCAAAATTCTGAAGTGGAAATAGACATGTTCAACATTGGTAGAATGAGGTACCTTGCTTTTAGGACCAGAAGTTACAAAAAAAATGTCAGTTTTTACAAGGCCGCTTCTTAGGACCACAGCTGGGAAAGGCCAGTTCACAGGGCAAGTGTCTTATCTGGTCAGGGGAGCCAGGATCTGGCATGGAGACAATAGAATGAAGTAGGTAGATCTGTAAGGTCTCAACCGGGAAGAGTTGCTGATTTCTCCATTATTTTTATTTGATTGTTTTTATCTGCACATTGTACCGTTTCCCAGATGCCGCAGGAAATGGCTGCTGACCTCTTTTCATCTCATGGACACAGAACTGTAACAATTCAAAAACTTTTTTTCGGCATAACCATACATGCCTACTTCTTGGCCCTAGGTTGTTCTATGTAGTGTGTGTGTGTGTGTGTGTGTGTGTGTGTGTGTGTGTGTTTGTGTATACACACTTGCATGTACACAGGCTTCTTTCTTAAGTGTACACACAAAGCATCAACATGGCTTAACAGGCATCTTCTGAAAGTGCCATTTCCTGGAATTGTAAATAGTATGGCTAATATTTAACTTTAAACCTAACTTACTCTGCACTAGATGCTGTGAGTGAGTAGCTTGTGTATGGATAGCTCATTTAATCCGTGTTAGACATTCATAATGTAGGAATTACTGTCATGATCTCTGTTTTATAGATAATAAAACTGAGGGCTAAAGAAGTCAGAGGCTTGCCCGATCTGAGCTCTCAGAGGCTTTGGTTCTCAACCCTGTGTGCCCTCTCCTGATGAGGACTCATCAAGAGCTCCACTGAAAGGTGCAATGGAGAAAAGGAAGGCAGGCATCCATGTGTCGTGCGACCTGTTCAAGCATCATGTGGAATTGCATAAAAAGCCTTATGCCACTCGTTCTCTGTGTGCAAAGAATCTACCCCATGTTGTTCCCCAAATCTGGTTATGACAGAGGACCCCCATAAAGGTAAATCTGAGGCATTTCCTCTCAGGCATCTGAAGTGTAGGAACTGGGACCCAGCTTCCAAGTTCCTTTAGCCACGGTCCCTTAAGCTTACATAAACACTCTCAAAATCACCCCAAAGCAAGTAGTGATAGAATAAACAGTGTTTCAAGGCCTCTCTTCTTCATTGAAGGATTAACGAAAGAGTTCTGGGAAGTTTTCCTCTCTGTAGATAGTTCAGTGCCAAAGGCCTTTGAGTATAAACAGTACTCAGTTTAGAATTTGTGTACATCTCAACTTGACCTTAACTCATGGTTATCACAACAAGCAACTCCAATACACTGCTTCCAGTCCTTAGAACTCTCCGTAGCTTTAAATTGTACATCCTGCCGATCTTAGTGAAATATATACCAAAAGGAAACTGGGCTTACAATGAACAGATTATGCAAAAGAAGCACATGCTGTCATTTCAGTTTGTAATGAGAGACATTTTTGTTTGACAGTAGAGAGTTTTTTTAAAAATTGAATTATTATTTTAATATGTGAAATAGTAAGGAAAAATTTAATAAAAAATATTTCTCATTAAGAGCTTGCAGCCAAAGCGTAGAGAATGAACAAACACACCACGGGGATAAAGTTAAGTAGCTTTGAGTAGAGATGAAGTTCAAAGGCATCACTTGATGGAAGAGAGGCTCCTACTCTTGACTCTAAACGTGATCTCTGAACTTAACTCCAGCTGCCAGACATCCAGAGTTGTTTTATCCTGCATTATGGCTCTTAGAATGACCTAAAATATTTCTCCTTACTTTCCAGAAACACCCAAGAATCTCAAACTCTTTCAATCTTGGGATTAACTTAAAGTTGCTGTTTTTGTATCACATAGACCCTTAAAACACTAGACCCCCAAGCCCTGCAACCACATACTTTCCTTTTCAAAATGGTATCAGAAGAAAGCAGGTGGCAGCTCTTTTTTCCCATCCATCCCTCTTTAAGATGTAAAAATGGCAGTGCTCCTTCCCACAGTCCAGTTCTTCTGTTTCTAACTGCCTATGCCCATGCCCTGGGGTGCGTCTGCTCTTCAGCTCTCTGCTCTAAGTTTCTGAGCAAAATTTTCAGAAACAAATGGACTCTGCATCCACTTTATCCACCAACTAATGAATCAGGTAGGAAGTATTATTTTTTCTTAATTTCTCTGATAGAAAGCAAATTTTTCTCTTATCTTAAAATTAGCATATATTGATGATAAAAAGTAGGTTTGAACCATGAGTTTTTATCCACACGAATAATGTACATCCATCATGCTTCTCACCCATTCATCACTTCCTCTTACTGTCCTCTGATCCTGCTGTCTTCCCTAACTGTGCAGCGTCTGACTGAGAAAGACAAGCATCCCTTGTTCACCCTCGTGCTTGGAAACTAGCAGGTTGGAGCAAATGCCAGGAGGCCAGAAGTTTTACAGATCTGAGTGTTTCCTAGCTGCCAAGCAGGCTAATGTGTGCCTGAGTTCTTTCTCTGTGAGCTTGACAGTCATGTGACCTGCTCTTTCTGGTTCTATTGTGCAATACGTTGGTACACTAAAACTAAACTGTCAGGCTTTGAGGAATATGAGCCTCACACAATAAGTACGCTTCCACACACTGACCTGGTGCCCCCCTTTGGCTTTATCACTTTGTTTCTTATCACTTTATTTGTTTCTTATCACAAGCTTATTTAAAAAAAACTATCTATTTATTGAGACTATAATATAGTTACATCATTTCCCCCTTCCCTTTCCCTTCCTTAAAATCTTATATACTTCTCTTTGCTCTTTTTCAAATCCATGGCCTGTTTTTTCATTAATTGTTAACATATGTATATGTTCCAAAATACAAAAATGCAACCCACTCAGTCTATGTTATTTGTATGTGTGTTTTTAGGCCTGACCATTTGACATTAGACAACCAGTTTGTGTGTTCTTTCCAGAGGGAGACTCTTTCTCCCAACGTTCCTTAGTTACCTGTAGTTTGTTGTGTAGTGTTGAGACCTGGTGACCTTTCCCTGATCCATGTTAGCATGTCGTCCATTGTTCAGATTGGTGTAGATAGGTAGTTGGAGAGGCCTTAGCATCATTAGATCCATTTAGGGCATTGTTTTATTATTTTCAAAGCCATAGCACCACCTACTGGCATGTTAAAGAATAGTCCTGTATGTGAGACAAAGGGAGCAGAGAGGGTGTAACACTTGATGTCTTGGTACTCCTCCTCTGCTCTGTCCCCTCAAGCAATGGCATCTGCTCTTGTAGCTTCAACTGACATGTCATGTTTCAATTCAAACTAAATGCTTCTCCATGTATTGCTCAGTTTGTCTTTTCTCTTGTTGCTTGAACCAGATATATGCTCATTCTTTGCTGATCCAGGCTGCTAAGCCTTTCAGCTTGATCTCACAGGGGACTCTCTCAGATCACAGAAGCAACCTTCTTTGTGCATTTTGTCCTTATATCCATCCAGCCACTGCTTTCTGAAAATCTGTCTTCTGATTTTTCAGTCCCTTTTAGCTACATAACTCAGTCCTGTAACTTGCCTTTTTCTCCAAGGAAGTCTTAATGGCATCAACATATTTTTGAGCATGAATCTTTGTCTTGACTGCATTTTCCTTCCCTGGATGGACCTTTCATGATATCGACTTGGGGAAAAGATCCTCTGAACCGTCTGAGCCCTCAGTGGGTTCCATAGTGACTGGCTTGCCTAGAACCTACAGGCCCGTGTTAAGTGTCCAGATATTCACCTTTCTCTTAATAGAATTTGACTTAGCAGGGGTCATAAGGCCCTGATGGCTGCATTTTAATATGTGCTTTGGGTGTATGGTACAGACTGTGCATTTGAGAAGTCCCAGTCTACACGGGGTTAACTGTTCTTCTGAGCACAGACACTACCGTAGGTGGGTGAAGTGGTCCCTGGAGCTCCATCCTCTGTACCTGCCCTTCTACTCCACACACCTTCTGTTCTCTTTGCTCTTTCTCTTCATGCCCCTTTAGCTGGAAAATGCCTTCTTATCTTTTAAATCCCAGACCAAATACCATCTTCTCTTTGGGGATCACTTTTTCACTCTCATCTCAATTTCCCCTTTGTGTACAAGGTTAATCCATGACATTACACCTCAGTTAGAGTCCACATTCCAGCCTCAGGTTCATATCTTGTGTCTAGCTATTTGTGACCTTGGAAACCTTGGAACTGTAAAGTGTTTTCCCCAGCATGGTTCATGGACTTTTTTTTTTTTTTTTTTTTTTGGCATCAGAATCATGTACAACAGAAGATCCCTGAAAGAGTCCCATCCCAGATCTACTGGATGAGAATCTCTCCCATCCAGCCAGCAACTTGGCCGGAGCTTGTTTAGTCTCTGGCATCAGATAAGATGGAGTACATTCCGTGGTATGACTAAACACCCGAGTCAGAGTCAGAATCTTTGTGGGAGGGGAAGGGAGCGAGCAGCCTGTGATCGATAAAGCAAAGAGTTTAGTGAGCTTTCTTCTGTCCATTAGCTCTTCAGAGCCACTGTTGTTAGAACTGTAGGCATTCAAGATGCCAGCGGAAGGGAAAAGCCTGCATCAGCTGCATTAGTCGACAGGACATAGGCAGGGCCAGTGCACTCAGACCTTTATGGGAAGCAAGTCCAGGGTGTTGGCCTCAGTGTCGGTTGGTCAGTGTTGCCTTAATGGCCCTGACAGTTACTTCCTGCTTTGCACAGTCATTTGTTCTCAGTCGGGGCCACACCCCCAAATTTAAAGTATATGCTTGAGAGTAGCAGCTCCTTTACTTACTAAAGCTTTTATAAACCACAATTGTTTCCTTTGAATTTCCTGGCCACAGACTATACCAGCCTCCTAAGAGTAAAAGGATGAGTTAGAACGTGGTCTTCTACTTTTTTCTTGTGGATTTTGCTTTCAAACAAGTTTGAGGGATCAGCAAAATAACATAGGCACTGGTTCATTGAGGCTTCTTGTTTCTTCTTTGTTTTTTTAACTCAGATAGTCTGGAGACCTATGGACAAAAAGTACTTTGCTTATCATCTTAAGAAACATTAACGGATGGTGGGGTGGGGTGGGGGAAGGAGAGCTAGCTCAGTGATTAAGAGCACTGGCTGTTCTTCCAGAGGTCCTGAGTTCAATTCCTAGCAACCACATGGTGGCTCACAACCATCTGTAATGATCTGATGTCCTCTTCTGGTGGGTCTGGAGACAGTGACAATGTACTTATATACATTAAATAAATAAATAAATCCTTAAAAAAAGAAACATTAACAGGAAAGTGTGTTAAGTATTTTCCTATAGTTTGTAGTAGACAGCAACATAATTACTATATATTCTTCATCCTAGACCAATTCCATATTGAACTCAACTTCCTTTTGACTCTTGTACAGTGCCAACAATATAATTCTGTCAAGGAAGAATAGACACATATTGGAAGAAGACACAATACTAGCAAAAATGATAAGAATTGTTTTATAGTCCATACCAATGACTATATATCTAGTGTGTGATGCAAGAAACACATAATGCCTACCCCAGAGAAACTTACAAAGTCTACACGAAAATACATTCACACACAAGCAGGCAGCAGAGGGATCTGATTTGCTTTTCTATTGCTGTGATAAGTTACCTTAACAGATGCAGCTTAAGGGGAAAGCTTAAATGTTAGTTCACAGTCTGAAGGCCCAGCCCACCATGACAGGGGTGTCCAGACAGCAGGATAACCAGCTTGAAGCGGCTGGTTAAGTGGCTTCCACAGTTGGGAAGTAGAGAATGTTGGTTACTGGTACTCAGCTAGCATTCTTCTTTTTAACATTTCAGGAACGTGACTGAATGTTAGGGTTGCTCTTCCCATCGCAATGAACTGAATCTAGATAGACTCCACAGGTATGTCCAAAGGTCTTCCTCCTACAAGATTCTATATCCTGTCAAATTGGCAATATTACCTTTCATAAGAGGTGAGAAGATTATTTTTAAATGAAACTTACTTTGAAGCCATTACAATGTTGGAGACTGTTTTAGTTAGAGTTTTACTGCTGTGAACAGACACCAAGACCAAGGCAACTCTTATAAGGACAACATTTAATTGGGGCTGGCTTACAGGTTCAGAGGTTCAGTCCATTATTGTTAAGGCAGGAGCATGGCAGCATCCAGGCAGGCATGGTGCAGGCAGAGCTGAGAGTTCTACATCTTCATCTGAAGGCTGCTAGCAGAATACTGACTTCCAGGCAGCAAGGCTGAGGGTCTTAAAGCCCACACCCACAGTGACACACCTACTCCAACAAGGCAACACCTACTACATTAGAGCTACACCTCCTAATAGTGCCACTCCCTGGGCAAAGCATATACAAACCATCACAGAGGCAAATATGAATGTCTAGCTTCTCTTCTTCCTTTCATCCCTAGACTGCTTCTGACCTTCTCAAGTTCAAATCGTCTCTCCTCTCAGTAGTACTCAGTACTGTTCAGCTAGAATAATGAATATTTCTCTGTTGTTTTGCCATCTAAACCATGTCATGAATGACCAGATTATTATTTTTTTCTGAATCATTGCTAGGAGTACTTCTTCAGTTTGATTCCACCATTTATAGTAGGGCCAACATGCCCAGTAATTTCTTCTTAACTGTGGCAATCAGATAAATAGCCCCACTTCCTTTTGGACTTAAAGAAGAGCATCAGTTATAACATTGGAGAGTCATGAACATGTAAAGGAAATGAGTAAGTGAGGAAGGAATTATTCCTCTCAAATATTATATACTTCAAAGCCATTTTCTGTGATTAAAAGATAAATCGACCCTCTCTGGGTCACATCTGTATGTTGTGTGATGAAACTTTTGGGGATATGCAACATACATGCATAATCACCACAGAGTGAAAACCCATGATAGACTAAAGTAGAGACATCCCTAAAGTTCAATATGGTGAACCAATGAGTTTTATTGGAGTTACTTACAGGAATGTGGGTGTGGGGTTACTTAGAGGAGCAAAGATAACTCATAGAGAGCTACATCACTGAAGCCTACCCTGGCATGGGTGACAGCTCACAAGGCTAATAATCTGGAGCACAGTTCACAGCTTATAGACAGCTCATGAGGTTGGAGTGTCATTTCCAGCTATCTAAATCAGTCTACATCACTTCCAGGCAGCTCAGATGGTTTTTGCGTCTTCCAGGCAGCTGGTCTGTTCTCAGAGTATTCTTTGCAGTTCGGCTTGTCTAAGAGTCTTATTTGCAACTTGGCTTTGCTACATCTGAGGGAGACTTTCAGCTCCCTCAGAATATTGCTTATTCTGGCAGGGAGGGGGGGGTAGTGAATCTGGTCAGTTTCAGGGACTTCCTAAAGCCATTTTGTTTACCTTCCTGTTTAAGGAACTTCCTTCAGGATGGGATTTTTTTTTCCAAGACAGGGATTCTCTGTGTAGCCCTGGGTGTCCTGGAACTCACTCTGTAGACCAGGCTGGCCTGGAACTCAGAAATCCGCCTGCCTCTGCCTCTCAAGTGCTAGGATTAAAGGAGTGCACCACTACTGCCCAGCGGGATGTTTTAATATTAAGGAAACTGTGTACTCCTAAGGATAATGTGAAGTCATGATTCTCAGTAGATCACAGAATGACAAAAATAAATTGTGCCAGAACAAAATTCAATAGCACAACATTTCAGATGGAGGAAAGTTGCTTCTGACTGCAGAAATCTCAAATTCCCACTGAATAGTTTTTATTAGTTACTATTACAAGGTAAGGTTCAAGGTTTCCTCATATCTACTCAAATGCTTTGACAATATTCGATGAGACAATCTGTACTCCTAGTACTCTTTCTGTAAGATTGTAATTTCTGTGAAAATTAAACTTATTTGGAGATTTTATCTTACCCCAGTAAGGATGGCTAAATATAAGACAGCAAAAGGTAACAAATGCTGGTGAGGATGAGAGGAACCAGAAACTGTCATGCACTATTGGTGGGAATGCAAACTGGTGCAACCACTGTGGAAATCAGTGTGATAGTTCCTCAGGAAACTAGAAATAGAGCTACCATATTGCCAAGCAATACCAGTCCTGGGCGTATTCCCAAGGACTCTATTTCTTGCTACAGAGACACATGCTCATCCATATTCATAGTTGCTCTATTCACAATAGCTAAAGCAAGGAACCTGCATAGATCTCTATTGAATGGTAAATGGATAATGGAAATGTGGTATCTCCATGTAATGGAATGTATTTAGATGTAAAGAAAAATTAAATCAAGAAATTTACTGAAGTATGACCATGATAGGAAAGAAAGAGAATGCAATGTTCTCACTCATAAAGGGTAATGTTGAATAAATGCCAGTTTAAACCACAGTTCCTGATATCTTGCCTTAATAATGCTATAGGATAAGTTTATAATATGTATTATTGTTGTATACATTGTATATAACAGAGGCAAAATAATGTCCAGGGCTCTGAGACAAAAATTTCACTTCCAGGAATTTTTCTTAAGAATGTAGAGGTATCTTTTGTAATATCTGCCTAGATATCTTTTGTTCTGTGAACTCTATGGAAGGAATCCCACCCCATGTCAGTGTGCTTGGTGAAGGGGAGGCCAGGAGGCACACAGAAGGAGAAAGGTGAAGCAGAGGGGACTTTTGGTCAGGAGAACCTGGTGAATCTAGGCTGTGACATATTCTCTCTTCTTCAAGCAAATAGTAGTGATAAGTCATTGTTATAAGAAGATATATGAGAGGACTTGGTAAAATTATAAACAAGACAAGCATCTTCACAGATCACAAGTAAGACAGGAAATTTTAATAGTGTGTAGGATGAAGTCAAGAGCTTGCCCGATTCTAGAGGCTGAAGTGGGAAGCAGGAAGGGAGAAGGTACTGAGATTCTGGGGAAGATGCAGGTCCCTGCCATCACCCCACTCCTGACACTGCTGAGAACTTCCTCTGTAGAAGGTGGGGTAGGTCCATGGGGACAAGACATTCAGACTAGGAGTGATGGAAGAATAGAGCTGCCATTTCTGTGTGGACAGCAGTGAGTGGACAAGGCTCTCCCTGAAGAAAGAAGGGAACATCTCATTCTGACCAGTCCGTGGAGCAGGAGTAGGCATGCACGTGAGAGAAAGAGACATGAGCATGACAGAGTTTAGACAGTCTTACTCTTACCTGTCTCTTGGGAGCTCCCAGTATGGGGAACTTTTTCCTGGCATTGATCTCCCAGATTAGAGCCTTTTACTGAGATAGACACAGTTTTTTAACTCACGATCCCTTTCATTTTTTGTCAGCTATGCCAGCATAGCTGACTGAGTTTCTTGGATCGGCGGAGGGCTGAGGGTGAGAGAAAGAAAGACAAGGAGTCATCTGGTAAAGAACCAAATGCTATATTTTCAACTGCATAGCTCCCTTTTTTACTCCCCACAAAACAGGAATACAAACAGGAACAGGAATAAAAACAGGAACAAGGATCAAAACAGGAACAAGGAGACATACTTGGCAGCCTATCACCTAAGTTTGGATTTCTCTTCAAGCAGTCTTTTTGGGGAAATGCATAGAGACAGGAGAGCTGGCACAACAGCACAGGTGCAGAGGATGGTGACTCACAATTCACCCTTTTTCTTTTAATTAGAGGCCGAGCGGAGACAGAGACCAGACCCTCAGTTAAAATTGGAGATATTGTAATGACCCCCAGCCCCCTGCCATTGTACAGTGAGGTGGTATGGTCATACCTATCTTGGTGTCTTTTTCTTGAGGAGGAGAACTGTATCAACACCAACCTCTATGCAGCCAGGCATGTCTCTCAGGGAAAACTCCCTTGCAGTCCTGGCTGCAGCTCGGGCTTAGGTGATTGATTACGCTTTTTGTAGGATGGTCAGCCACACTTGGGCAGAGGGATCCTCTCGACCATGTAAAAGCACCAATCCTTGCACAACAGCTTGAGATTGTACCTGTTGTGCCCAAAGGCGGCACAGACACCCAAAAACAAGCATCAGCAAAATTAGGCTAAAAACTGCCAAGGAAGTAACTCCAGCCCACTCTTTCACCAGCATTCCCACTTGATGAAACATGCTCAAGATAGATGGCCCATAAATAGGATCAACTCTGGTATTATTAACCAATACAATCTTATTAAAGAGCTGCCGAGTAAGATTATAATAAGTAGCATTCCAAGAGCCAGAAATCAACCGATTCAAATACTTAACAGAAGAGGAAGCATTAATTACATGCACGGGTGTAACAGAAATGGCATGAAAGAAGGGATCATAGCTGACATGTCTGGTGGATAACATAAAATCTACTTGTTCTTGAACCAAAGCAATTTGTCGATTTAAATTTAAAACAGCAATATGAAAATGAGACTGAATATCACTCTGAAAAGCAATGCATCTGCACCCTCCTCGAAAGTTCATTCAATGTCTGACAGTGATAAGTAACCATTTTTCAAAACATTCAAGGTGACATAGCAAGTCATAATGAGAACCTGGTGCTTAGTAAACTCTTGGCTCCATCTCTCTTTTGTCCAAGATGCATTTACTTCTAGGTTTGAGTACTCCCCAACCTTGAGATCTGAATGAGTTCTGACAGCTGACAACCTGGTTTGCAGAGTTGATGAGGAACTCCTTTTTGCATGCGGATTGAGGTCGCTCCCTAATCTGATGGGCCAGCTCTTTGGTGAGCAGAACCTCAATGAACATCTTCCCTGAGCCAGTGTTCAAGCACACAATGGTGTTATGGTCCAGAGCTGCCTCCAGCAGCTCAACCTGGCATTTTCTTGGCGTATCATGAATTGCTTCTTGTTGCCATGGCAGTCCAAAGAAAGGACCCATTGGTGAGGAAGCAGGGGTCATGAGCTGCAGGCCTGCCATCCTGAGGGGCTGCAAAGCAGGGCTTTTCATTCATAACCTCACAGCATGTCCAAGCTTCAGCTCTCGAAATGCTGACTCTAAGTTCTTTCAGTTTCTAAATCTGTATTTATGCATACCCTAGGTAACCTGGCACACGCATCACAGCCCAGGCCTCTCGGTGCCGCCTTGTTCCAGCTGTCAGCTGTCAGGTTACTCCATTCACCTGGACCTAGAGCTGTCTGCGCCAAAATGCGCAGCGCCCCGGCCCCTCTCTTTTCTCCTGGAGCCCACTTCCTTTCCTCCAACGGCTCCCAAGAGTTCCTCCTCCTCCTCAGAAGAAGAATCCCCCAATGTAGATGAAGAAGAGGAAGAAGATCCACACAGGGACTCCCTAGCCAATTCCTCCTGAACTTCTCCAAGAGTTTTCTTAGCCTCCTCAATTTGTTCCTTAACCAATTCGTTTTCACTGACAAGGGCATCCCTAACCAGTTTCCAAACGCCCCAAACAGAATTTTTGTAATTCTTTCATAAATTCTTCAATAACCCTAGCTTCAACAGCGGTTCCCGGCTGAGCCAGATGAGTAGATAGTTGCTTAGTTAGCAACTCCTTATTGTGTGCCAAACCCATGGCGTTTACTTACCCCGAAAACTTACCTTCGGTTTGTGCCCAATGCGTCTCCTGTCTTAATGCGTGCCCCGGAGACAGCCTGTCAGCAATCATCCTCATCTTTTCGATCTCAGTGGGACCTCCACTTGTCAGCTACGCCAGCACAGCTGACTGAGTTCCTTGGATCGGCGGAGGGCTGAGGGTGAGAGAAAGAAAGACAAGGAGTCATCTGGTAAAGAACCAAATGCTATATTTTCAACTGCATAGCTCCCTTTTATACTCCCCACAAAACAGGAACAGGAATAAAAACAGGAATAAAAACAGGAACAAGGATCAAAACAGGAACAAGGAGACACACTTGGCAGCCTATCACCTAAGTCTGGATTTCTTTTCAAGCAGTCTTTTTGGGGAAATGCATAGAGACAGGGGAGCTGGCACAACAGCACAGGTGCAGAGGATGGTGACTCACAATTTTTCTTGTTCACCTTTACTGTTCAGGGAATATCAAAACTCTAGTCATTATATGGGCTCTTTAATTCTGCCATTCTTCTGCTGCTCATGGCATGCCCTGGGGACAGTCACTTTATAGTGAAATTGTTCCCTAAAGATCACAGACTCCTCTCCCCTCAAGAAAACTCATTTTTTTTTTTTATCTTTCAGGCAACATTCTTTGTTCTCCCTGTTATGTGTTTATTCCTCCTGCATTCTTCCACAGGTGTAATGGATACCAGCAGCAAATGACAGCCCTTTAATTCTCAGTAAGAAAGGTTAGTTTCTTCTTTATAACTGTTTACTTCTATATTATCCACACTGTTGGCATTTCTTCCAGGCTCCACCCCATAGTTAACTGGCAACAGCCAAGTGTGCCTGACTCACTATAAAAGGGGCTGCTTTCCCCCCTCTTCACTCTCCTCTCTTTTCTCTTCTCTTGCTCTCTTACCCTCTGTCCCTTCTTTCCCCATTCCCCTCCCCCTCTCTCTCCATGTGTTTATGGCCAGCCTCTATTTCTGTATTTTCTTCTCTCTCTCTCTCTCTCTCTCTCTCTCTCTCTCTCTCTCTCTCTCCTCAACTCCTCTCCCATGCCCTAAATAAACTCTACTCTATACTATACCTATTCTATTCTATTCTATTCTATTCTATTCTATTCTATTCTATTCTATTCTATTCTATTCTATTCTATTCTATTCTATTCTATTCTATTCTATTCTATGTGGCTGGTCCCTTAGTGGGAAGGGATGTCTCAGCATGGGCCCACACCATACCATGCCTCCACCAAACATTTCCCTGGCTTCTTTT
Organism: Grammomys surdaster; assembly: GCF_004785775.1. NCBI lineage: Eukaryota > Metazoa > Chordata > Mammalia > Rodentia > Muridae > Grammomys > Grammomys surdaster. The sequence goes on along the minus strand of NW_021621323.1, from coordinate 12,737,496 downwards.
TCTTTTTTATAAAGCACAATATGCACTGTGCGTGTACGTTTTTAAGAATCATAAAAACATTATGAAAATTATTACTTGGGTAGTGTGTTTATCAGACTTGGCTAACTATTGAATAAAAAGTTCTAGAATTTCAGCAGCTTGACATTGATACAAAACAATTCTTGGTCATGCAGTACTTTCATCCAAGTGTTCCCATCTTCTCCACCTGGAGACTCAGGTATCCAGGCCTTTTCAGTCAGGGGCTCTTTTGGATCTTCTGAGTGTAGGCAACAGACAAGAAATAAATGGAGGAATCTTAACAAGAGGTTATCTATAGAAACTGGGCTTAGATTGGTATATTTTACTACTATACATGGTTGGGAGATGAAATCTGGACATGAAATTCGGAGGAAGGAATAAAAAATGGAATCTTGGAAAAGTGGTACATAGACAGCCTGTTGGAAGGGAAATAGGGGCTTTGGATACTGAGCTAGGTTTACAACCCAACTTTTCTACTGTAGTAAAAAAAGAAAACCCTTTCATAATGCAAATTATCAGTACTTGATAAGAGTGAACTGGTTATCTGTTACCCCTGGCACTGTTTTAGGTACCAACAATACAGAAACACACACACACACACACACACACACACACACACACACACACACACTTCTTCTTGACTGGAGAAGGACAGGCAGGCAGTGGAGATTAAGTTTCTATTTTCTCTGAGTATGGAATAATTGTCATGTGGTGGAAGAGGAACCATAAATGTCTGTGTCAAAACCCACCTGTCACACAAGGGTGGGCAGTTAGCACTGACAGTTGGGGAAGGGGCTCCTAGAGGCGTCTCTGAGGAGGTTTCATAGTAGTTTGAACTTTCATGAGAAGAGCAGTGTTTGAGGAATGGCATTTCCCTCAAAGGGAGTGCATGGCTAGGTCAAGGACATGGAGAGCACACTCAGGAGACTCTGAGTAGACGAAAAGTCAAAGGAAAAGCAACAGACGTGAGTCACCAGATTTCAAATACATGTTCCAAAAGCATGCCTTTGAGCAGATGATTCATCCCTCTGTTAGGATCATGGGGATAATGACCATTTGGTGAAAGGAGGAAACACCCACATAAATGAAGTCAAGGGTCCCTGAGAAGAAAACATGCTCTTTTTGTTAGTTAAGTGATTATAGTCCTTCTCATATATCAGTAAAGTTGGGACCATTCCATGGAGTGCTGTGAGTTATTTATTTGTTTTTTATTGTTTTTTTTTTGGGGGGTGGGGTGGGTAACAAATTAGTTAACCTTATTGTGGAATGTGAAATGTGACATGGACAAAAATAAAGGAAACATTTTTGATATTTATATATTGAAAACATACTATACTCTTTATGTGCACCACAGAAACACTCTTAACGAACATTGAACAGTATGCAGAGAAAAAGTGCACATGGATAACTTCAAGTCAGGTTGAATTTCCAGGGGTTAAGTTCTTGATCAAGGATGGGAAAATTCACCGTCAGTAGAGAGCTTGCTAAACAAGCATGAATTCAGTCCCTAGAACCCATGTAAAATTTTGGATGTGGTAACATGGGCACATAATCTCAGCACTTGGGACAAGAAGACAAGGGTCCCTACTCATCTAGCAGAGCCTATTCTGGGACCTATAGGCTAGTGACAGGTCATGTCTCCAAGAAAAAGAAGATAAATTAGAACAGAGGAATAACATCAGGCCTCCCCATACACATGCTACAGGCTTACATACCAGCCCCCACACAAATGTGTGCACATCTATACACAAAGCAAACCTTGATGAAATAAGTAACCCATGTGTATGAGGAGGAAAGAAATCAAAGCACAAACCAGTGACAGTCATGCTTGCTTGCAGCTGAGCATCATTTTCAGTAGATAGAGATATCTGGTTATCTTGATATTTTCCGCACCCGTTTTATGTGCCAACTGTTAACATGCTATGGCCTTGTGCTATTTCTAGGTCTTCAGCGGGCATCAAGTGTGACCTGCATTGGTTTCTGTAAATAGGTCTAAATTTAGGGCTCAGTTGGGTTTTCCTTAGGGAGGATAAGACATTTAGAAAACCGGTGAGTACTAGCTAAGGGTCAAGGTATGTTTACTGATGATACTTTTGTGTTTTGTGTTCTGTGAAGTTGGAAGAAGTTGTTTTATTCCTCGGTGGGAATTCTGCCTTTTTTCTTTTGTATGTAAAAGGTTGGAATTTTAAGATTCCATCCTCATCTGATTTTGTTGCAACCTCTACTTCCTGTTTTTTTTTGTTTTTTTTTTTGTTCTTTTTGTTGAGCTGTGTATCTTCTTTTGGTAACTGTTTGCAATCTCCTTAAACCTTGAAGAATTTGGCACCTTCATAGTTTTCTGGATGTCACCTTCATTTTTCTGGTCAGCATCGTGGACAGCAAAGCATCATTAAGGAGCCATAGTAAGAGCAGCCCCACCCTCGAATATGAGATGTGGTTACTTTTGAGACCTTCAAGAATTCCTGCTTTGCTTAGTGGTGTCAGCCACAAAATACAATTAAGCACTGGCTCTAACTATAGCCTCATAATCTTCTGCTAAATGTTTTCCTTGGTTTATAACATCAGTTATCAGTTTAAGACATCTTTACACATGGAAAGGAAACCCTAGGAATATCAGTAGAAACCCACCTCAGAAGCTTAGGTGACATTTTTCCTAATGAAGGGCAAGCTGAACTTGCCACTCAGTAGTTATAAAAATGGAGAGATAGAACAAAGCAGAGGAAAATTATTCCCTTGGTTACCAACTCCACTAAAAATTAAAAAAGTAGTGATTTATTTTTCTTACCCCTTTATTTTAGATAAAGCTGAGGTAGACAGTTGCATGGAAGATATATAGCAGGGTTAGAAGACGACTGGGGATGACAAGATATAAACCTCTGTGGCAAAAGCCATGGCTGCATCTCCTGGGAAGAAGATAAATGGAGAATCCATGGGAAATTGGTTATTAATAGAGAATCAAATTCCTTATTAGAAAATTAAGTTTGACTGCCATATTTTATGCCACATGGATCATTTTTTTTTTTATCAGCGAAATAAAATGGTGTTAATCAGCATTTCAGTATGCCACTGGCAGAGGGATGATTCCGATTCATTCTGATAAAGCAAACTTTCGTTGAGGGATGCTAAAGCAGTTAGTTATCCAATATGATGACCACTATACTCCATTGTACAGTTCAGAGGATGCAAACGGACCAGACTAGTATTTGTTAAATAGGTGCTGAACAAATGGAAAGCATTTAGAATATCTGTCACAATATAGAGCAGATTTCCCTCTGAAACAGTTTCCTAATCCACTTAATGGACAGTGATTTGAAAACTAAATGATGTTAGACAAGGAAAGACCCTTCAAGAAGTTCAGGTTCAGTTTTCACTGCAGAGAGGAGGCTAGTCAGGGCAGAGAGATGGCAGGAATAAGAGTTGGTCTCTTGACTCTTAAGTCAGTTCCTTTCTCCTCTCCTTCCTGTTCACGTTTTTTTTTTGCATCGCTTTATTGTGAAGAAAAATTAAAGTTATATATTTTTTTAAACCTGGGGAACTCTTATCTCTCCTTTCCTCTCCTGAATATATCTTAACTGTGTTCTATTGCTGTAACAAAAAGACTTAGGATGAATATTTTATATGATTTGGAGTTTATTACTCACAGCTAGGGAGGTTGGAAAGTCCAAGGTGAAGACATGATTAATCTGGTCTTTGATGGGCGTTCTGTAAGATGCACCTTGTGTTGTCATATGGTGTGAGGGCAAGGCAGCTGTCTTCAATCTCTCCTATAGGGGTGTTAATCCTATTCAGGAGGACAGCGCCGCCTTCATGATTTAATTACCTCCTTAATGCTCCATCTGTTAATACAGTCACACTGGAGATTAAGAACCAACATATGCATTTTAGGAGGCGCCAACTTCAGACTACCACGGAGAGGAGGATCTACCATATTGTTTTGAAAGACAGATTTAAGGATATAATCAGTGAACAAGTCCACTAAAAATATAGTCCACTAAAAATATTTACAATTATTTGTTGAACATCAAATACGTTTTAGGACCTGTATAATGCTGGTCAAAAGCATCAGTGCATCTGTTTTTCTGAAGCCTTAAGACTAAGAGAGAGAAACAACTAGTGAGTCATGCTGTGAATAATTACTGCGAATAATTACAGCTTGGATTAGTTCTGTGAAGGAAAGGAATTAAAGGAACTTGATCAGCATTGTGCAAGGAAATGATTTCTGGCCCACAAAGCACAGACTGAATTGGACTTAATTAGCTGGAAAGAGGTGTGATGCAGGAGAGGTAGCGGAAAGAAGACATGACCTTGTAAGCCCCCGAATTAAGAAGTCTGCTGTGGCGGGACCAGAAGAGGTCTTTGTTGTTTGAAACAGTGAGTGCAAGCTGGTATTGCTTGTGGTCTGAGGGGAAGGACCTAGCTGAAGAGGATGTGTGTGGAGGTCTGGGTTGGGATGGAACAATGGGAGGGATGGACAAATGGAGAAGTTACTAAAGAGATGAAGTAGAGTTGGATGAAAGAGGTTATGCAGAGAAATCCAAGGTGAGAACACCTGGGAGGACCATCTACTCAGGTGAGGTCTACATGGAGCACTTACAGGGAATGCCTTGTGAGCACACAAGGGAGAAACTAACATTAACAAAAAGTTATCAGAGCTGTGACCCTCCCTGCCCTTGAGGATCATTGGTCGATATCCATCCTCAAGGACAAACGAGCAGAGATCATGGACGTGTGTGTGTGTGTGTGTGTGTGTGTGTGTGTGTGTGGTGTGGTGGTGTGGATGTGTATGGGGTGTGGGCTGTGTGTGTGTGTGTGGGGGGAGTGTTGGAAGTCCTGTGAGTACATACGGTGAGGGAAATACCAGGACTAGCTGTAGGGAGACAGACCAACTTTACCAGGGGTGATTTAAGGCTTATATAATTTTGGAAACTAGGGGTAGGAACAAGCAGGACAGGTAAAGCTTTCAGTATCAAAATGCCTCATTAGCATGGGAAAGCATTCCAGGAATCTCAGGTGCTAGCTGAATTCTATCTTATCAGGAGAAAGGAAGTAGAACCTGTAATCTTAACCAAAGCATTCTTCAGGTAGAGATGGGGAGGGGTAGTTGAACTCTCCAGACAAGATCAGAGAAGGGGAAGCCCGGCCAATGAAGGGAGTCCTCTATATTACACAGGACAATGGTAGACTTCGGCCCTAATTAGTTTCTGTGAAATTGGACACAAGCTTTAGGTAGTTCAATGCGTTAAACAGACATGACACATAAATCATAAATCATGAGTTCAACTTGGCCAGGGAAGAACTTGAGACCAGGGATTGGAAGGAGTCGCCATGTAGCATTCAAGTTTGAAGTTAGAGGAGCAGAAGTCAGGTAGTGGATAGGAAGTCGTGGCCTGAGAGCTCTGATTTTTGGTCAACTGTTAGAGTTTCAGACAGGGTTCATTGTGATCAAATGTTAGGGTCTAAAATGAAGTTCAAAGGGAGGCTATGGGAGGAGTTTATTAATTTATTAAATCTGTGAGAATTGAGAAGGTCATTGCTATTGAATTATACTGACGTTCTGGACATTTCTGGAGATAAGATATTTCCCCTTCAAAGATAAAAACATAAATCCAGAGAGTCATTGCTATATAATAATTGGGCTGGTCATATTTACATAAAACGTGTCTTCAAAGTGGAAGATGGTGAAGATTTCCATTTTGCTTTCATTACACTTCAATTTTCTTGCTATGAAAGCTGTCACACCAAGACATTTGTGGATTGCACTGTGCATTCATATGTTAGAATTAAAATCATTAACATTATAGAAGGAAATAGTGTTATAATAAACAAACCATGAAATGAGGTTGAATGTTTGTTCAGTGGGTTTTGTGGAATAAAATTAATTTAAAGTTGTTTTTCTAGCATCCTTTTTTTTGCACTATTAAGAGGCAGCATGCATTACAACATAAAGTATGATTAATAAACCATAATGGTATCAACATTGACATCAGTAGGGCTTTAAGTTTGTGCTGGCTAGTTTTATGTCAACTCGACACAAGCTAGAGTCATTTGGGGAGAGGGATCCTCAAGTGAGAAAGTACACCCAACAGACTGGGCTGTGGGTGAGCTAGTGACGGACTGTCTTCATTGAGGATTGATGAGGGAGGGCTTGCCTTTCTGTCAGTAGTTCCAGACCTGGGCAGGTCGTCCTCGGGCCTGATATGAAAGCCAGCTGAGTCAGCCACGAAGAACAAGCCAGTAGGCTACACTCCTTCATGGCTTCTGCTGCATTCCTGTCTCCAGTTTCCTCTCCTAATGATGGACTATGACTGGGACATGTAAGATGAAATACATCATTTCTTCCCACAGTTGCTTTTTGTTTAATTACAGCCAGCAGAGACTCTAAGACAATGCTAAAGAAGTACAATCATAAATCAGAAAATATGGCCAAATGGCTTAATCTAAATGTTAAGATAATATTACAGAAAGAGGGGACAAAGTTGAGTGTGGACGGGCTGATGGGATATTCATGATGTAACATCTGCAGATGGAACGAAGGAAGAGATGCAGCCTTGGCGATTCTTTGTCAGCTCCAATGAGGAGAAAACGAGGAGCTTTTTGTTAAGCCATCCCCTGGGCATTTTCATATTGTTTCCTGATGATGTTTATAAAACGTTGGCCTATAAGATTCATTGTGTTCCATGATACCGTGTTTATCCTTCATTTTTCTTCTGGTGTAGGACCCCAAAAGGCTGCTATCCCCTGGCTGAGCCTTTCCGAACGCTGCTGTCTACTAAGTAACATTCTGCGGTTCCTCTAGGATCAAAACATCCTGACTAAGGCATGGTGCCCCAGGAAGGGAATTTACTCTTGACATCCTATTGCCCCCCAGTTGAGTTCCTGTTTTTTCCTGAGTTTGTATTTTTCCTTCCCTGGCTTGGTGTATATATTGAACCTGCTCAGTAAAGGCATTGGCATTCTCTCACAACGGATGACCCAAGTCTGAGTATTTCTTTAATCCCCCAGGCCTACGCCCGAGCTCGGTACCGCGGGGAGCGCCAGAGCTGTCATTCTGGCACTGAAAAATCACTAAAATGTGTTTATTAGTTCTGATAAATCCAGTTAAAAGCAAAGTGCACTAAAATCAACTGAGCCAGTAGTGGAGAAGTTCATGCTTTAAAAAAGTAATTTTATTTTCCTAACTTTTTACCTACTTTCTTTGAAAAGTTCGAATTTCTAAGAGATGTATGGTGACCTATAATCCAGCAGCTATCAGTCTGAGGTAAGTGGATGACTGTGTGTCAGAAGCTACCCTGAGCTATGTAGTGAGATTCAGGGGTCCAGAATAAGACCTTGTTTGTTCTTGTTAGATTTTTCTTTCCTTTTCCCTCTTTCCTTCCTTCCTTCCTTCCTTCCTTCCTTCCTTCCTTCCTTCCTTCCAGTTTTTTTTTCTCAAGACAAGGTTTATCTGTGAAGTTCTGGTTGTCCTTGAACTCACTCTGTAGACCAGGCTGGCCTAGAACTTAGAGATCTGCCTACCTCTGTCTCCTGAATGCTGGGATTAAAGCATGCAACACCACTGCTCTGCTTAGATTTGATTTTTAAAAATCAATGTGTTTGGTGATTCAGAATTTGGTTCTCTCTTCTCAATAAGAAGTTTCTGGAAACCTCTGTATCAAGGTGGACAAAGTAATTCAACAGAAAATCACTTCAGTGCCTGGCTAGTTTCTGAAACCCAAGGTGGATAGACATCATGGCTCTGAAGGAAGAAAGTGTCAAATAATTTGTGGCTTCAAAAGATTCTAGCCTTTGCATGCATGCTCTCCTTGACAGACTGTCTTTGCAGTTCAGGGCCAGTGCAGTCAAGCAGGAATCTCCTCATCAGAAAAATGACCAGCTTAGGGCTTAAGGTTCTGCAATCTCATAATTTGTTATCTGTTGGTGAGGTCTGATGGGGAAGGTGGCAGGTGCTGGGGCTTGCAGCATCAGCTCACTTCTGGTTCCTCTCCTTTTCTTTCTATGTCTCCAGGACAGGCTCCTGTCCATGCTTAGCCTTCCCCTGCTTACCAATGCCTGCAACTGTTGCTACGTTCTGTATGTAATCAGGTTGCATTGGCAGGGAGGAAGTTGCAATGGGGCAGGGAATATGGGTAAACCCTGCCATGGTCCATTGTCTCCATTAGGGGTCAGTTCACAAAACCAGAATATATAGGGTTTATGTGGGACCCACAATATCCTAGAGTAGAACAAGGTGGCAGCTGTTTCTGATCTAAGATTGTAACTCCATGATATGCTTGTCAGGTGAGTCGACAGGGGAGAGACTGGCCACCCTACTCAGGTACTGAATGGATCTGAGCCCCAAAGTACAAGAGTTTGGGTGCTCATTGGCCACTGGCTGGAGTTGTGGGGGACATGGGAAAGGCTGAATTCCCTTCCTATCTCTGGCCAGCCTGGCTCTGGCCAGAGCTGGTGGTGAAAAGTCAAAAGAGACATCCTGGGAGTCAAAAGAGACATCCGTTAAGGGCTGTACTAGCCATGAAAATATCCTTAGGCATGATGGAGCATGACATAAAATAAATAAATTATATTTATTAATAAATATTAGATATAAATATTATAAATGTATTAATATGTAAAATTTTGACCATTTATATGAGCAATCCTATGACTCTCTGGCCAGATATTGTCCTGAAATGTGGTTTGGCATATAGCAAGTAATAAATACTTACTGATTTTGGACTAGGTCTTGGCTGAGTGTGGGTAGCATGTCAGATCTCTTACTTGGCATTTGAATCCTTCGTATTATAAATATATTATATATAGATATATATTAAATAAATTAAATAAAACTAACAATACAACAAGAAAGAGGGGGCTATAGAAAAGAAGAGAAGGGTTTATTACTGCAGTACTTGGACTGACATTTTTTTCTATTCTTGTAAACAACTTTCATTTTGCCCTGGAGTTTGCAGATTGTCGATGTCTGCAAACATTGATGTCTGATTGGCCTTGTCTGCAGAGCCATCCAGTGGGATCTTTTGGAAGGAAAGGACAGCAATGGAGGAGAGTCAAACACCGTGTGGTGTTGGGTAATCGGTGCAGAATCAAGTGCGAGTTCAGCCTTGCTGTTTCAGTCAAGTGAATCAGAGAAGAGTTTTGTGTGAAGAAACGTGTCCAAATTCTCAGACCCAGTGTAGACAAACAAACATCAGGAAGGTGGCATTGGACTGGGACCCTGATTTTAGGTCATTGTATGAGAATGTTGGGATACGTGATGTAGCTGAGGCTGCCAGGACCCTCTCTTAAGTGCCATGGTTTGGGAAAAAGACAGACTGAATCTGAATAGGAGGTAAGTGCTTGCTTGTATTTACACAAGAGTGTGGAGCTGTACATGGATTGAGGCTAGAAAAGAGTTTACTTGCACTCAAGTGTGACCATCAAGTGTTCAGTGACAACACAAAAGACACAACAGTGCTACTGGGCTGAGAGGGCCCTCTTGTTTTCTCCATGAGCCAAGCGTGGAGATGGGTCAGTCTCTAGACACAGCAAGGCAAAGGTGGGTGGGGTGAGGCAAGGGGGAGGGGCTTCCCTATTAAGTAGGCTAGTAACACGTAGTTGCAAATGAGCATCTTGAGTGGGTTTTATGAGCCACACTGGAGTTATGCTCTGATTAAAGACTTCAGATGTCGACACTGAAGACTTCTTTCATGTGCTCCTGTTAGCATTTTATCTAGGCTCTGACCCACAGTTACCTGGCAACAGTCAGGCGTGCCTGACTCATTATAAAAGGGGCTGCTTGCCACCTGCGCGGCTCTTGCCTTCCTGTTCTCACTCTGTCCTCTCACCCCTCCTCCCTCTATCCCTCCCCCCCACCCCCGCCCCATGAGCATTGCCGGCCTCCTCTACTCCTCTACTCTCTCTCTCTGCCTTTCCTTTGTCTCTACTACCCTCTCAACTCCCCTCCCCAAGCCCTGAATAAACTATACCGTCATGTGGTTAGTCCCTCAGGGGGAAGGGATGCCTCAGCATGGGCCCACTGATGCACCCCCTTCTCCCACACCTTACCGTACTTACATCAAACATATTTTTTCTCTCCGTATCTTTTAATAAAACACAACAGTTCCTCCTGTCTGTGGGAGTTCAGTAGGAATATTTCAAAAGTGGGTAACATCAGTGCCCATTTTTATGAGCAATCGTATGACTCTCTGGCCAGATATTGACCTGAAATGTTGTTGGGCATATAGTAAGTAATCAATACTTATTGATATGGGAGGCCCAGCCTTAACATCAAAGACCCGCAATGTGGCCCAGGTCTTGCTGAGTGTAGGTACCACGTCAAGTCTCTTACACTGCATTTGAATCTTTCAGAAAATACTTGAGTTACAACTTGAGAGTAAGCAAGAGAATTCAAATAAAACATTCGTCCATTTGTTAAACAAACACTGAATGATACTTATGTATCAGTCAGATGCTGGCCTGCAGTAGCAGATCTTTGTGTCTCCTCTTTGCATGAGTAGGAAGCCCTGAACAGCCTTTCACAGGCTTACAATGTCAACGTTCCTACGTGCTGTGAAGAGGCAGAATGTTGTAAGACAGTGATGTGGATGTGGAACACAAGTCTCCAAGAGGGAGGCAGCTGAACCAACAAGTGAGGAATGACATGTAGGCCAGGGAGAAAAATATTTCAGATATAGGTGATGGAAGTTCTGGTGGTCGTACGCAAGCCAATGGGAACAGTTTGGGAGGCTCAGCCTTAACATCAAAGACCTGCGATACAGCTACAAAGGAGCCTGAGATTGCTACTAAATCTTGTAGGCTTTTAAGGGTGTGTTCAGGAATTTGACTCTTATCCTCAAAACATCTTGCAGGCCTTGGAGGTTGTATCTAGTAGTTAGACTCTTATCCTCAAACACTGTACAGTTGCTGGAGGATTTTATGCAGCTAAGGAGTATAGTGAGCCGCTGAGAAATCTCTAGCTGTACGGAATGAAATAGATTTTACTTTACTTGAGAAAAGAAACAAGAACTCCACATGGTTTGAACACACAGGAGTTTTTACACTATAGAGCCAGATATATCCAGAAATAATGATTAGCAGAAATTTTTTTCTTATACAGGAGTAATTTATTCATTGATTTTATAGTATAGTTAATGTCATAATAGAACAATGTTTTGCACAAAAGCTGGCCTGTTTATAACTTTCGATGGTTAGGTACATGAAATTGACTTTATAGCTTAGAGGTTCATTTTAATATAAAGAATACTTTTTCTTTGATTTCTTTCTTGCTTGAAAAATAATATGGAAAGGATTTATAGTCACACACATGAAAGATTGCATATACTATACTACATATATTAGTCGTGTGTACTATACTTTGCATATTGTGCTGCACATGCTATATTGAATGTATGTGCTTGTCTTAGTCAGGGTTTCTATTCCAGCACAAATATCATGATCAAGAAGCAAGTTGAGGAGGAAAGGGGTTATTCAACTTACATTTTCCACATTGCTGTTCATCACCAAAGGAAGTCAGGACTGGAACTCAAGCAGGTGAAGAAGCAGGAGCTGATGCAGAGGCCATGGAGGGATGTTACTTACTGGCTTGCTTCCCCTGGCTTGCTCAGCTTGCTTTCTTATAGAACCCAAGACTACCAGCCCAGGGATGGCACCACCCACAATGGGCTCTCCCCCCATGATCACTAATTGAGAAAATGCCTTACAGCTGGATCTCATGGAGAAATTTCCTCAACTGAAGCTCCTTTCTCTGTGATAACTCCAGCCTGTGTCAAGTTGACAGACAAAACTAGTCAGTACAGTGCTACATGCACTATACTGTATCAATTGTATGGGTATACTGGATTGCATATTTTACATGTCCTATACTGGATATATTATACTGATGACACTACACTGCATATATTTACTGGATGTCCTATACTGTATATACTATTTGAGTACACTCTTCTGCATACAAACTATACTGGGTGTATTAAATGAGTATACTCACATTATTCTGCATACATTATACTGTATGTATGCAACTTTAATTTTATCAAAACCTATTTTTAATGATGGTTCTTATATGCTATAACCTCCCTTTTAGCCCACCACCCACCAGAGGTAGTGGGAAAGAAAGGATACAGGGAAGTGGACTTCTTTAGAAAAGTTCTTTGGAGCAACTCCTGTCTGTGTTGTCTGGAAATCGGCAGTTCAGTTCACAGGTCAGCAGCGGCAGCTCCATTTACTTGCAAACACTACATGGATACACCAGTAGTCTAGTTTGGTAGAGATGGTATAGTAAACAGGAATCAGCAGTGGTGGCACTACCTAGCAGAGACAGCCAGGCCACTGCCTCTGCTCGAGTCAGCAGTAGGAGGGACCAGGAGGAAAGCCAGGAGAAGTTCTCAGTTGTGCCTCTCTCAGGGAAGCAAAGTTCAGCGAAGACGCAAGACCACCAGCGTTGCACAGCTAGCTCTACAAGCAAGCCTAGCTCAGCCTCTGTCACTGTCACTGAGTCCTATTTATACCCTCCCAACATCACGTGTCCTCCACGGGTCTTACCTCAGCTTGTGCATCTGTCTCAGCTGACATCACTCTGTCAATCAGCCCGAGACCTTGGACGCAAGACACTGCAGGACACCACCAGAAGTTTTTTGGTGTGTTTCTCTCTACTCAACTGCACAGTGTCAGGCGGATCAATACGTGCTTGTCGTTAGCGAAGACTCCTTCATCACTCGTCCTTTCACATGCTTGCTTTAGCGGAACACCCTTTCACCTGTGTCTGCTTCAGCAAATTGTTCCTTCACAAGGCTGCCCTAGTCTCTCACCTGTGTCCACTTCAGCTAAAGATTCCTTCATGTGTTTGTCCCAGCAAAACACCATTCAACTTATTTTTCAAAGAACCCTTAAGTTTCCACTTCACATGTACTATACATTGTACACTATACTGCATATACTCTCCTGAACACACTATTCTGAATACATCATCTTGTATGAACTATACACTGTACACTGTACTGCATATACTATCCTGTATTACTTTATTGTAGGTACTGTACTGCATATACTGTGTTGAAATACTGTGCTAGATATACTATATTCTTATATTGCATGTCATATATAGGATATATTGCCTCTACTCTACTGTATATGCTATACTGCATGTAGTATACTTATACTGTAGTTACTACACCAGATATATTATACTGCCTATATGACACTGTATATGCTAGATTGCTTATACGGTACTGCATATACTGTACTGTGTATAGTGAACTGCATATACTGTAATGCATTTACTATGTCTATATGCTGTATCACATTTACTCTACTATAGGCACTGTATTACATATATTGTGCTGACATGCTGCTGTGTATAATGCGAGCACTGTACTGCATACACAGTGGGATACTAGATGTGAAGTGGGTTTCTATAAGCACACGCTATATTTACCTAAGAAAAAAATGCCTAATAACACATTTAATAGAATATATTCTCGACAGTGTATGGCTGTTTCCATGTTCATCAAGGCAGTAGACTTCTTAGAGAAATATTTATTGTATAAGTCAAGTACCATATATTATTACTGATCATGTGATGGGATTTAACTGATGGTTTCTCTCCACACACATATAAGTGCCCAGACACATGAACACGTTTATTTAATGTTCAAAAAGCCCATTGGATTATGTCATTGAAACTTGATTGTGACTGAGGCACGAGTAAGTTACTTTCTCCTCTTGTGACCTCTGTGGGCACCAGGCTTACACACAGTGTTCCTATCCACACACAGGCAAAACACTCATATATATAAAATAAAAACAAAGATGTCATTTGTTTTTTAAAGAGAGGAAGGATGTATTGTTTTTGTTCATAGGTGCGAGTATGCAGACCACAGTCAGTTGACCCCCTGTGCTCAGGCAGAAAGTTATGGTGGAAGAGACATGTAGTGCAGTGTGGGGAACAAGCTGGAAGCAGAGAGGCCTTGCACTGACTTTCTCCCGTTCCTCTTTATTTCACCTGGGTCCCTAGACCATGCCGTGGGCTGCTCAAGTTTGGGATGGGTCTTCCCCACTTGTGTTAAATCTGCCTGGAAATTCCCCCACAGATGCACCCAGAGTCTGTGCCACGCTAGCCTCCCAGGTGATTCTAAGTCCAATCAAGCTGGCAGTGAAGATGATCCACCACACATTTAGAATCAAGTTATTTCTGCCCCAAACACAGGCAGATTTTAAAGATCTTATCATTATCCTAAATCGTACCAGTATGAAAACCATTTACAGGTGTTTACATTAGGTGTTGTAACGGACCCAGAGATGGTTTAAATATACACAAACATGACTTCTGCCTGCAGCCCAGCACTTAGTAGGTCAAGGCAGGAGAATTGTTATGAGTTTAATCAAGCCTGGCCTATATAGTGAGTTCCAGGCTAACATGGGCTACAGAGTGAGATCTTGTCTCAAAAAAAAAAAAACTTAAATAAAAGAATTAAGAAGTGTCTGGGGCGTGGGGGGCTGGACTCCAGATGCTCCCAACTTGACACTGGGCTTGATCAACCTCATTCTTTCCTAGAAACAGCTCATTGTGATCACGTTGGGCACATCCTGGGATGAAGGAAGGTGACAGGGTGGCAGGGGACATGTGGCTCTCCCAGCAGCTGGCGAGCACTCCTCTTGTGTTCTAGGCCCCTCCCACAGTTTGGGTCTTCCCTCCCCTCACTGATTTTATCTTCACTCTCAATTAACCCAGCTCGGGTCTCCTTAGACTAGAATCTGAAAAATATAATAGCTGAAGAGAAGTGGGCGCAGCCGCACAGAGGATCGACTCGGTTTTCCAGTAATACACTTGGTCATAAAGTTCTTGTCAGAGCTGATCTTGTCTGCGTGCTCCTTAAACAACAGTGCTAGAGCCCCAATCAGAGATGCAGAACAAACAAGACAAACAAGGCCCGTTAAAAGCATTTGCATAATATATGTGTATATTGGGGAGCGTTTATTTCCTTACTGGGTTTTCAGTGGCCTTAGTGAACACAGTGAAAAGCACGTCTCTAATGTGATTTTGGAGGAATTCCGTTTCTTCATTAACTCAGTAAACATGCATTGAGAACGTAATACGGGACAGCCCCTGGAGGTTAGGATACAGCTGCGAGCCAGGCAGAATAAAGATTTTTTTTCCTTCCTTTTCCCCCTTCATTTAACGTTGCAAAGACAGTAACATTTCCCACGAAATTTCGTGGACATCAGCTGTAGAAAACACGGAGACAGCAGGATGCTCAGGGCCTAATCTCAGGTGTCCTTGTTGCTCAATATACAGTGGGACCGCCAGTCATTTGGTTCTACGTAATGTAGTGAGGACCCAGGTTTCCACTGCATACAGGTAGCCATAACTGCAGAAGTAATTTAGTTTCCTCTTCTTCCTCCTCTTCCTCCTCCTCCTTTTCTCTTAAGATTTCTTTTTTTTTTTAAAATTTCATTTATGTGATTTTACTGCAGCTGTCTTCAGGCACACCAGAAGAGTGTTATCAGATCCTATTATAGATGGTTGTGAGCTACCATGTCGTTGCTGAGAGTTGAACTCAGAACCTCTGGAAGAGCAGTCAGTCTCTTAACCGCTGATCCATCTCTCCAGCCCTAGTTTCCTACTCTGAAACAGGTTCACACCTCTGAAAATTTTCGAATACTCTGAAACAATGTCTGTTGGTGAAGAGTGGTTCTGATGGATTCTCTGGCGTCAGCTGGGCTGTGCAACCACTATCGGCCACTGGGTGGAGCCAAAGCGCCAGGCAAATTATTTGCCGTGCTTAGGCGATCATTTTGACTTTTAGCCAACGCTTAAATGTTACAGGGAAAGGTTACTGATTTCTGCAGTCTTTGAGATACAATATTTTACTACCTGTCTAGTTCCCTTGGGTTTTTACTTGACAAAGTCTGAAGGTATTTTTTTTGGAGGGGCTTTAGATTAGAGATATTAATTTATTTGTAAAATTTTGTGACAAGTGGAGAAATCTTGGGGTGTTGAAGAATGACACTGTTAACTACGTGGTCTGGTGCATTCGATACTACCTTAATCACTAGTGACATGGGTTAAACTTTGGGGGTGCGGGGAAATTCTGTCTTGAGATAAACTGCAGAAATTCTAAATCAGAGTATTTCTTAAATTTCACCAGTGACTGTGTTTTGGAAATTACATCTAGAAACCCTTTTGTTATGCCTCAGATTTTTATTTTCATTTTTAAGCAGGGCTTCATGTAACCAGCAGGCTGGTGTCTGCCTCTTGTAGTTGAAGATTATCTTGAACTTTTGATCCTCTTGCCTTTATATCCTGAGTCCTAGGATTACAGGTGAGTACTGCCGTGTCCCCTGGATTATGTGGTGTTGGGGATTGAACTAAGGGATTTGAGCATGGTGGGAAAGCAGTCTACTGGCTGAGCTATATTCCCAGCCCCCCACATCATTAATTCCTGAATTACAAATACTTCTTCTTTCCTGCAGAAGAAGGCAAGAAAGGATTGTAGGAGCTAGTGGGGTCAGGGACACCACAAGGAAACCTATAGAATCAACTAATGGAGGTTGGTCATAGGGCCCCACAGAGACTGAACTGAGCATCAGGGAGCTGTATAGGTCTAACCTAGGTCCTCTGCAAATATGTTAAGGTTGTGTAACTTGGTGTTCTTTTGGGATTCCTAACAGTGGGAGCAGGGGCTGTCTTTGACTCTTTTGCTTGCTTTTGGGACCCTTTTGGGACTCCAAACCCCATACTGGGTTGCCTTGTCCAGCCTTGATATGAGGGTCTGTGCCTAGTCTTGTTGTAACTTGTTATGCTGTGTTTGGTTGATGTCCCTGGGAGGACTGCCCTTTTCTGAAGGGAATGGGAGGAGGAGTGGATTTGGGGAAGAGGGAAGGTAAAGTGGAAGGACTGGGAGGAGAGGAGAAAGGGAAACCTCCACAGGGATGTAATGTCTGAGAAGCATAAATAAAAAAAACAACATCATCATCATCATCATCATCATCAACAACAATAACGACAAAACCCCAACAAATACTGGATGTAAAATCAAGTCTTACCCAAAGACTGAGGGATCCTGCACACAAGTGGTCATTATTCATTTACGTCATCATTGTCAGGTAGTACGACGTATTTAAAATCACCTTTCACTCCCTGTCTTCTCTTCATCTGCAAGCTCACTGTTCTGCATAAATGATAACGGTGTTTCAGAGCTGACTGAGATGTGGGAACTGACGAGCTGTGAAATATTCATCTAGTCCAACTGACCCGAACGTGGTGTGACTTTGGATTAGAAATGATTTTAATTTTCTCTGAATACCTTCCCTATTGTTCTTTCTAGCTTTTTTTTTCATAAATTGGTGATGGATTCTACTAAACTGGTCCAGTTAAAATATATAAACATTGATATATATTGTTTACTACTTTGTGATTTTATGAATACTTAATAAAGATTCTTACAAAACTCCAAAATCAGTTTTATGAAAGGGGACAGGAAAGTCCACCTTGTCTTCATAGTTGGTGATTTTTCTAGTTGCTTTTTTCTTTTTCAGAGGTGAAAAAACTATCTCTTTTTAATGATATTTAAAAATTTTATTATTTAATGTCTTTTCCCTATATGTATGTCTGTGCACCAACTATGTGCCTAGTGCCTGAGAAGGTTCCAGAAGAGGGTGTTGAATCCTTTGGAACTGAAATCCCAGATGGTTGTGAACTGCCATGGGTGTGCTGGTAATAAACCCAGGTCAGCTGGAAGAACAGCTAACTCTTAACTGCTCTTAAATGCTCAGCCATTTCTCCAGCCCCATAAAACTATTTCCTTAAATTAAAACTTGCTTATAATACATTCATAGTGAAAGAGATGATAAATTCTCACTTTAAAAGTATGATCTTAAACACATTGAAAGATCTGTGTTGTGACGATAATTGTTTTCTGAGTTGTGGATTGAAATAAAAATGTCCTCACCTAACCAAGTATTTTCTTTCAGATATTTATTTTAATCAACATGTAAAAACATGGAAATCGAGCATATTAAAGAGCTGCCAGGCTTTGATTCCTGAGTGCTCGTTTCTTTTGGCTGACTCATTCCCCAGATGCTGTGGGTATTGTTGTTCGTCAGACTTTTTACTGGGCGATCTGACATTGACTGAGTTAACTTCGCCTCTTTCTGCATTAGTCTACTGCTAGGCAAGAAGGATAGGGGGCAGCTGGACCATTAGCCCAGGAAATTAATACTGTGTAGCCCAGACTAGCCTCCAACTCAAAATCCTCCTGCCTCAGCCTCCTGAGTGCTTAAGGCAAGAAGTCATGACTAGAACATATTTCTTCTTCCTTCTTGAATCAAAATGGAAACATTTACTTGGATGTAGACCATACACTCATGTTTTTACTGCCACTGGGCAGAGGAACTTGTGACCTCTCTTCCTCTGCTTTTGTAATGAAAGGTGTGGCTCCCGTCCCCTGTCCCCTGGCAGCAGTACATCATGAGGAACTGCTACTGAGAGTGAAGGAGACAAGGAGACTATTCAACAAAGAACTAATGATTCAAAGGTCACACTGCAATGCTTCCTTCTCTGAATAGCTGGAGATGATGCTGTACAGCCACCAGAGTGAGGGAATCCAGAGAGGAAACACACTTTCTGTTCATTGACTGTTGGATTTGGGAGGACAGATATAGATTCTGAAAAAAGTTTTTCTCAATAATATAGATTTTTTTTTCTGCCTGGTGAGAAGGTTCAGTGGTATCCCAGTGAACTATTGCTGTAGACAAACACCAAGACCAGAAGCAACTTGGGGAGGAAAGGGTTTATTTTGCTTATATGCCTTGGCAATTAGAGTCCATCACTGAGTGAAACCAAGGCAGAAACTTAAACAGGGCAGGAACCTGCGGGCAGGATCTGAAGCAGAAGCCATGGAGGAGTTCTGTTCACTGGTTTGCTCCTCATGATTTGCTCAGTCTGCTTTCCTACAGCTTATAAATAGTTGATACCCAGGGCCACCAACCCTGTGGTGGAACTGTCCACAGTGGCATGGCTCTCCTACATCAAGGGTTAATTGAGAAATATGTGCTATAGGTCAATCTGATGAGGTATTCTTAACTGAGGTTCCCAATTCTGAGATGATCCTTGCTGTGTCAAATTGAAAATAGATAGATAGATAGATAGATAGATAGATAGATAGATAGATGATAGATGGATAGATGATAGATGGATAGAAAGGTAGATGATAAGTGGATCAGTAGACAGACAGACAGACAGACACATAGCATAAGTAGTAGCTTGGGAGAAACCCTGATGGACCAGAGTTGACTGGGGGCCAGAATGGCTGGAAGAACTGACTCCAAGAGTTTCCCTTTGATCTCCACATGATTGCCGCAACACACACACACACACACACACACACACACACACACACACAAGTTAAAAAAGATAAAGCAGAATTTTATGATGGACCTGGGTAACTGATACTCTAATCTGGAAGAGGCCACTCAGGAGCCAGGCATGGTATGTATTCCTTTAAAGATCATCCTCCATTATAGACTCAGGGGATTGAAAATGCAAAGATTTAAAGTCTTAGCTAAGCCACAGATGACTCATGACTTGAAATACTTCATGTTAGGGAAAACATGGATCCTATAGGACTTGGATATCTCCACCAGGCTGCCTTTTCTGTTCCCCAAAGCTCTCAAGATTCTAGTCTAGCTTTGTGATAACACACCTAAATATTTGTCTACACTGCTTCCAAAGGCCAACATTCACGAAAGCAACACTTTTAAACAGAGTTGCTTCTTAGTTCTGTCTAGTCCTAACTATTTAAACAATGTGTCAGAGGACGGGAAGATGACCCAGTGGCAAGACTTCCATGCAAGCATGAGGCCCTGCGTTCAGATCCCCAGCACCCAGATAAAGAAGCAAGGCATGACGACCCATGCCTATAACCCCAGCGTCTAGAATGGGTGCTCAGAGACAGAAGTCACCGGAGCTTCATGCCCAGCCACTTAGCTGGGAAGACGGTCATCTTTAGGTTCAGTCAGGGATGGTGTCTCAAGGGAACAGGCATCTCTGGCCTTTACGTGAGCACACAGGAACATGCATACATTTGCAACTTCCTACCCACAGCAGTGTTTAAAACTTTAATAACGACCATGATAGTTAGAGAGGAAAAGCCTAGAACCCAAAACAACAAATTGAGCAAATGAAGGAAAAATAGAGAAAGCTGGAATTCTGAGCATAGCTTTGATTTAGAAGGAGCCCTGAATTCGTGAGCTTGTTAGAGCTGCCTTCAGCCAGGGCTTGAGAAAAATGAAAGGGAACAGTATTGGTCAGGCTCATGGCCTGCAGTTAGCCTCCTGACAGCTCAGGAAGGTGAAAATGTTACTCCACAGGTCCCCCATAATGATCTTAGACAGAAGATTTTCTTCGTTTACTTTACCCCAGTGTGGACATGAAACACATAGAAACCGTACTTGTGATTTTGACCTTTTCTGGAGCTGCCAATGTATTTATTATATGGGGTATGCTCTTGGGATATCAGGCACAGGAGAGTAAGTACCAGCTCTCTGTCCTAGCTGTCACAAGGGACAATAACCCACAACCTACAGCGCACTGTATTGCTAAGCAGCGACAGCCTGTTAGGCACTTCCAAGGCACTGCTGGCACTGGATGTTTTCATCTTTTAGTTAGTTTATTGGTATACAACCTCTGCCATAAGTGTGTGGGTCCTGCTCTCACAGACCCCATAGCGACTCTTTTAAATTTGTGTCTTTCATTGGAGCACTGTTGCCCTGGCCTATTCAGCCAAGAGGCTGTCCATGGAGTTCTGAAATTCGTGAAAGCCTGTATTTCCACTTCTGTTTCGGAAAACTAACTTTCACAGAGATTAATATCATTGTACATCTCCACACATTTATGCTGTCTCTTGAGAATGCATTTCTTCAGTGCTTCTACACTTAATCCCTTCAGAACATGCAGTTTATCTTCAACGTCACCTCTCAGAAGTCATTTATATTTTTCTTAAGATACTGAGACTTACCAGATCATAAAGATCTACAGAGAGCTGTTTGTCAGCTTTTAAAGTCCTGACTTTGATTCTGGGAACTCTGTTTTTTTCCATCCCTCATTAACAGACTGATAAGGGAAATATCCTGTGTTAACTGTGGCGAGGAATTACATTTATTTTTTTTTTTAGTTTGAAAATTGCACCAATTATTATTATTATTGAAAAAAATTAGTGTGGGCTAGACAGATGACTGAACGGCTAAGAGCACTTGATGTTCTTGAAGAGAACACCAAAGAGTTCTGATTGGATTTCCAGAACCAGTACGGTGGTTCACTGTAACTCCAGTTGTGGGTGATCTGACTCTCTTCTGTGTACACATGCGGTGAGTGTACAGACATGCAGGCAAAATTCTTATGCATAAAATAATTAAATGCTAGATGACCACAAGTAACAGTGTCTTGAAGACCACTTAAATATCTGTAAGGATCAAACTTATTAAACGTGGTTAACTCTATGATTTCTTCCTGTTGTTTAGATTGTAACAGAGATCCCCACAAATGACTTAAATACAATGGAAAATTAATCTTTACATTCTACTAGCCTACTCAAAAAATTCTAAATATTTGCCGTGTTTTTAGGAGTCAATCCAAAGGTTAACCTGATAAATGTGAGGTTGTTGTAATAAATAATTCAAACCAGGACCAGCCAGCAGAAACAGATGGTGCTTCTGGAAGAAGCTGAAATTTCCATTCTCACACGAACATAAACCTTCTGCTAGGAGCCGTGCAACTCCATGGTCTTATGTGCAGGCCTGTAAATCTATGCAGTTTCCTTCTTTCTTTTTTTTTTTTTTGTGGTCTTGAGCCACATTCTTTTAATTTGATGTTTCTCAAGGTATGGGAAGCAGAGGCTAACTCAAAACACAAGAGCAGAAGCTCTGGTTATTCTCAGTGAGTGCAGCTATCTTTCTGGTTCTGTCAGTGTTTCCTGCCCCTCCGCTTTGCATGCAAGAATGCATGTTCCAGTAAGAGGACAAAGGGCATTTTAGCAAGCTTTTATTATACTTAAGCCTAGGTTTAATTCCCCAAGTTCAGAATGAATGGGCGTGTAATCCAGGGATCTCTTAAGGTAGTGAGTTGAGGGTAGAGCAATGATGGTACTCTTTTTTCCCCTGAAAAATTCAAGTGATTAGCAGTTCTTCTGTGAACAGTTGTATCCGAGAGAGTAAAACGGGGTTTGATGAATAATTGGAAACAGAGGGGAAAAATGCACCAAAAGAAAGGACGCACCGAAATTAACCAGATCTAAACGTAAATGAGCTTATATAGCTAGAATGGCATTCAGAACAGAAGTTATGAAGCTTCACACTAAATTTATGCACTTATCCATCACCTGAACCCATTATATCTTTATATATATGTATATATATAGTATATATCATTATTATTTTAATATATATATATTCTTCTTTGGTTATGTTCTTCTAGGGAACTCTGATATATGCAGTGAGTCACTTATAGAGCATAAATTAGTTGATTCTTGCATTATTATTCTATCTCAGAGTTTCTTGGATCAGTATGCCCAATAAACACATTGGATATAATTACTGATACAATTTTAATTACATTTGTCAATTTGCTCTTTACTCTGTATGATATGTCTTTTTATTTTTCTGTTCCCTAAAATTTTGTGTCAAATAACTATGGTGTTAAGATTATATTTTTTATGACCATTTAAATATTTTTAAATAACATAAATATTTGTGTGTGCATTTATGGGATGTAATATAATATTTAGCTGTTTATTTTTAAGTAACATAAAACATACATTTATTTAAGAAAGGATAAAAATAAGGGAGAAGACAGCGTGGCAAAGTCACATGATAATGCATGTTGAAAGCTGGCAGCGTTTGGGTGCTTTTGATTGGCATCCACTTGTAGTTATTGATAGGACAGCAGCACAGAAGGGCAGATGTGCAATGTAGACCAGTCATATCAGGTAACCAGCGGGTCCATTTCTTCAAATGTCATCATTTCTAGGTACCAGCAAGTTTGAAACTCTTCCCTTCTAGACACTTTGGAATGTTTAATTAGTTGTTACAGCAGACTATAGTCATTTTATTTTCCTCTGAGCCATTTATTTGTGCTGACTTCCTTTGATACATTGAAAACAAGATGGATGCCGTGAACTTTACCAGCTTATGTGGTTGGTAACGATATACTTTGTCAAGATTTTAAAACGTTTGTGTAGTGTTTGTGTGTGTCTGTGTATGCGTGCATGCAATACATGTGTGTGCTCGTGTGTGTCTGTATGTGTGTATGTCTATGTGTGTGTGCATTTATATGTGCGTGTGTGTGTGTCTCTGTGTGTATGTATGTCTATGTGTGTGTGTGTCTGTGTGTGGGTGTGTGTATCTGTGTATGTGTGTGCTCATATACATATGTAAAGATCAGAGAACAACTCTGGAGGTCAGTCCTCACCTTCCACCTTGTTTGAGATGCCATGTCTTGTTTGATGCTGTACCGGCAGGTTCACTGGCCTATGGACTTTGGCAGACATCATTTGGACTACAGGTGTATGCTATCATGCATGGCGTTTAATGGATTCTGTGGTTTTAAGCTTGGTGCTCACATTAGTGCAGAGATTGCTTTACTCACTGAGTTGGCTCCCCATATGCCTTTTATTTATTTATTTATTTATTTATTTATTTATTTGTATGAAAAATAAGACTTTGATTCTTCAAAACTATAGGAGAGAACAATGGGAGGTTAAAAAAAGAACATGGAGTTGTCACCCAACTTGTTAGCTGGACTTTTATTGCTGATTTTTTATATTTCTGTTATCCATCACTATTTGTCTATAATTAAATGAGCCATTTTGTAAGGAAGTGTAACTGCTTCCAGAAATCCATTATCTGAATATGTGTGTCCTAGCAGCCCACAAACAATAAAACTTAAGGGTTCAAGGTTATGGGGAAAGCAGATCACTTGTGTTTTGATGCTGGGAATGCTGAGAGCTCTGGCTAGTTTGGGAAATGTGTTGCTTTCTTAAAAGCGTAAGCAAGCCAGCTAGAACATGACTCAGCAGTTGGGCTCTTGGGTATTTGTTGAAAAGAGGGAGCAAAAGGACATGAGTAGGAGGGGGACTTGTTGGGAAGATTGTGGGGTTCAGAGGGAGTGGGATGTTGATAGGAGTAACTCTGAGTCTGAGGTCAGTTTAGTCTACATAGCGAGCTCTAGGCCAGTCAGGGCTACATAGTGAGATGCCGTATCAAAAACAAACAACAGGAAACTTACATCGAGAAGAATACCATCACTTGGGAGGCAGAGGTAGAGAAATGGCAGTTACAGTCAGCTTAGGCTGTACAGCAAGAACTGGTCTCAAAATAGTAACAGAAACAAACATACAGTGTGTTTATAATAGACAGCTCAACACTGAATTGTTGAATGGAGTTTTCCCTATTTACTTCAATTATCACGTGGTCGTATTGTACAGAAGTGCCTGAAAGAGGTGAGATTTTGATGCATCTTTAGTATTATAATAGGTTTATGATTTCCCTCTAATATTTTTTGTCGTGAGCTTCATGACATTGCTATTAGCAAAGCGAAAGAAACTAAAAGAATATTCCACGATGTAAACAAATTAACTCAGTAAGGATAAGAGGTACTGAAAAAGTGACTTGATGCTGTAAGTTTTCATTACCATCAGCCAAAGCAAAACACAAAACCTTCAATCTTTTAAATAAATTAAAATGAAATAATTCTTTTCCAGTTAGCGTCTAACCAGTTGGCAGAACAGCTTACTTCTATAACCTTGTGGAAGTTTATATTATTTTTAAGATTTTTAATTTTAAAAAAATCTAAGATAATTTTATACGTAATGTGTTGTGAACCCACTCTCTCTGAACCCCATCATCTTCCCTACAGGTCCCCTCCTACTTTGTGTCCTTTTGCTCCCTCTTTTCAACAATGATCCACTAAGTTTATCTGCTTGCATTGATATGGGCGTAGGGTTACTTACTGAGTATGGGGGTATTTACCAGTTAATGGTTTCTG
This sequence comes from Grammomys surdaster, assembly GCF_004785775.1. NCBI lineage: Eukaryota > Metazoa > Chordata > Mammalia > Rodentia > Muridae > Grammomys > Grammomys surdaster. The sequence continues at coordinate 12,712,445 of NW_021621323.1, read as the reverse complement.
GAGTAGAAGGATGGAGAGTTGTTTCTTGGTGGTGTAGCTAGTGGTAAGTAAGCTCCGCCACACCAGTCAATAACCTAATACTTGTGCATATTGATTTTTAAATCAAAGTCGTAGGAAGAATAGCTTCCTATATATGCAGTTACTTTATGTGTAAAGAACGCTGGGGAAGTTCAACAGCCACAGTGAGCTCATACCAGATCCAAACAATTTTAAAAAAAATATTCAACCAACTCAGCTGACGTGTTCCAGTCTATATATCTAAGGAAATTTTTTTTTGGACAAATTGTAGACAACACATATACATTGTCATCATCTAAAATACAGTTCTCAGTGACTTTTTAAAAAAAATCTCAGAATTAGAAGGAGTCAAAATATTGCCCTAGAGTCTCTTAAGCTCCAGAAGGTCCATGTGATTAATGGTGTCTTTGTGGGCTGGACCAGGGTGCATTTGCTGACTGCTTGTGATTCCGACCCCATATGATCAGGCATAGTAACAGATAGAACAAGAAAAAGCTTACGCTGACAGTATGTTAGGATCCTAAAAGTTAATAAGAAATACATTGTAGACATAAATATTAAGGAAGTATTTTTTTAAGGCAGGAGAAGGTATACCTAAAATGGTAGAAGATTTATAGATTAATAGAGATTAAGATTTTAGAATTATTCTGTGAATTTCACTATTTTTTTTTACAAAGGTTTCTAGCTGGCCCCACCCTGACCTGATGGAAAGATTTTTGATGTCTTTTTAAAATATCTAATCTCTTTTTGACTGGTTGGCATCAAGTCCTTGACAAGCGTTTTTGTTTGTTGACACCTGGGATGTTCAGAAAGGTCCGCACCCTTGGGAGCAGTGATGATCATTCACAGTGTCTTTTTATGCTGTCTTTCTTCACAAATAGCATCCCTGTGACTCATTCTCAGAAAGGAGGATGTGCGTTCATATGTGTCTGTTCTATATGTGACTTGTAAGATTAAATGTTTATGTGTAAAGTACTTGGCAGAATAGCTGACCATGTCATGTGTCTTAGCTATTATTATATTTGATATGATTATACTATTTGCCCATTTCAATTATTGGTGACTATTTCTCAAAGTTAATCCCACAAAATTAACACTTATTTGCTCATTTTCATATACATCATTACCTCAAATAGCTACATAAATATATAACCATTTCAGTTCTAATGTGGGAAGCAGTTGTTTAAAGACTTCAGACTGAGAAATATAACACACATAGAGTAGTCCACAAAGTAAATGTATAGCCTGGTGATATATTACTAAACGAATGTCTATGCAAACAACTAAGTCAAGAACTGGTATATTTTCTCTTCTCTCCAGCCTCCTTGCTGCTTCCCAAAGTAAATTAATATCCTGACTGATATCATATGCATCTTAATTTTTTTAAATTATTAATATACTCAAGTACATGCCCATAATCTCAGAAGTTTAGCCTAATTAAAATTACTCATGTAAGTCAAATTGAGTCTCCTTTGGTAAATTGGATTCTTTATATCAAAGCTTTGGCTTTTAAGAATCATCCTGTGGTGACATTTGAGTTTGGTTCTTTCAACATCTTTGTGGCATAGAGCTCCCTTGAGTGAATATAAGTCACCATCTCCATTGATTGATTGACATTTGTATTTCAAGTTGTTTTATGTGTGAATAATGCCTTCATAAACATTCTTTAACATGTCCTGGGATACACATGTGTACGTATTATTGTTGGTTACTTTCCTGTGAGTGGAGAAGGTGTATATGGTCCCATAATTTACATCTACAATGTTATTCATAGGTCCATGTGTTAAAAGCTTGGTCCCAGCTTTGTGCTATCAGGAAGTGGTAGAAATCTTAAGACAGGGGGCCTAATGGAAAGTTATAGGTATATACTCTTGAAGGATATTGTGGGACTTTGGCCTTTTTCTACCTCTTTCATATCCTAGTCATGAGGTGAATGCTTTCATAATATTAAAATGCATTGCCTTATCACAGGTCTAGAAACAATGGGACCAACCAGTTGTGGTTGGAAACTTCTGTAACTGTGGGCCAAAATGTACTTTTTCTCCCCACAGGAAGATCATTTTAGGTATTTGTTGTAGTAATGGATAGATAATGCACAGTTGAATTTAAGGACTATTCTAGCATGTTCCAAAACATTCCTATCTAATTAACTTTTCATCAGGATTATAAATCCTACTGGCCTGTAGACTTTCAAATATAAGTAATCTATTGGTTGCTTTTCTCATTTCATTGAACAAAATATCCACCAGACACAATCTGAGCAGGGTGTGTGGGGGGGTGTCTGTTGAGTTCTTTATGTCATTGTTTTAGAAGGATTTTAGTTTGACATTGTTGGGGAAAGCATGGCTATGGGTATGACTTTGTCCATTCCGGTGGTAGTATGAAGAAGAACTGTATACGTGGCAGCTGGACAGTTATCAGAGAGCATGGTTGCAACCAGTGGAAGGTAAAACATTCAAAAGTCCACTAGGGGTGACCTACTTTCCTTAGTCAGGCTCCAGTTTCTAAAGGCTCAACAACTTTGAAAATAATACCACTTGTTAGGAAGCAAATGCTAAAAACAGGAGCCTTAGATTCAACCCATGAGAAGTAACATTAGGTTAGACTTCCCTTAAAGGTTAGACTACCATCCCTGCTTGCTCTGGGTTCTCAAGGAGGATTTCATCTCACATCACTTATTGAACACTTCCTATTGCTGGCCCTTAAGTTACTGTTGGGGTTTGGTTTTTCTGTCTATTATAATGCTATGTGTGGGCCCCCAAGTCTCCACATAGACCAAAGAGACCCTACCCCCAAGTTATTTCTGATTGGTAAATAAAGATGCCAACAGCCAATAACTGGGTCGAAGAGACTTAGGTGGAATATGGATTTCCTATGCGTGGGGTTGGCTGAGAACCAGGAGGAGAAGAAGGTGGAGGGAGGAAGGAGAAGCCACCATGGGTTAGGCGAGTCACGAAAACATGGACCTGAGGGCTGGCCAATTGGAGTGAAGAGCAGCCCAGATGAAACTTAGTAAGTAGTAACTCCAGGTTATCGATAGGAAAGTAGATTCTAATAGCATAGAGGGTAGATATCTGCCCAGCTTTAGTGCTGATTAAGGCTTATTGTAAACATAAAGGTTGTGTGTGTCTTTTATCTGGTAACTAAATGGTCAAAGGTGGTGTAGAAACTCCGTGTCGGGATTAAGTGATTCCTAGAACACCACACCTTGCTGTGAAGAGGGTATCTACCCCCTTGCCCACATCACTGCTTAAAAGCATTAGGTTTTCCTCATTGATTAGTTCTGCGTCTCAAACTCTTTTTGAAGGTTTTTTGCTTAGTAGAGGTTTGTGTTGGTTAATTTGATTGTCAAATTGATTGGATTAAGAAAGGCTAGGGGATTAGTGAGCAGCATTAAGCTGTAGATGGGTTAAACTCTTGATGGATTTCTAATGTGATGTCTGTATTGGGAGGCGTGATGCAGGGGAAGAAGAGGGGCCTAAACAGAAGGAGTAGTCAGTGGGGTCCATGACCTGAGGGGCTGTACCTGCTGTAGACTCTTTGTGGCCCCTTCTCTCTTTCCAAGAACTGCAGACAGCTCACCTCAGTCTCTTGCTACCATACTACTCTGCTCAAGCGCATGGGGCCAAGCAACCATGGACATGGGCTGACCCCACACAAACACGAGCTCAGACAGACACTCCCTCCCCAGCTTATTTCTGTCAGGCATTTTGTCACAGTGATGACAAGTGTATTTTGTATACAGCAAATCTTCAGTATATCAACTCTTTCGTGATAATCCCCGAAGCCCCACAGTCCAGCATGTCCATGCTTTCTAAAAGTATCTCTCCTGTTGTTTTTAGGAGGCCTTTCTTTGCCTCACAGCTACAGAGTAGCCTCTAGCTGTATCTCTTAGAAACCTTATTATTTGCCTTCTCCACTTTTCTCTTTGGTGTAAGGTACAGCCATTTGTTATTTCCTTCTCCAACAAGGCATGCTTGTGGCGCCATCTTTCTCTGCTATTTTGTGCTGCCGTCTTTGTTAGGAATTGGTGTCCAAAGATGAATGAGAGGGTTTTTTTCCCCCTCCAAAAGTCTATTAATCCATCCTGTGCCAGTACCATAGCATTTAATTAGTGCAGTTTTATGAAAGTCTCAATATCATTATAATTTTAGCCCTTATCATTTCCAGATAAATTTGGAGTCATTTAAAAAAAAATCTATAATACAGAGTAAGGCAAAGACTTGCTGGAGTTTCTTTTAGGCTTACACTGAATTTATACATGCTTTGGTATAGTCATTAATTTCTAGCTTAGAGAGTTTTTTTTGAAAATTTAAAATCTATCATACCACCATGTAGTAGTGGCACACGTCTTTAAATTCTCATATTGAGAAAGCAAAGGCAGATGGATCTCTATGAGTTCAAGGCCAGCCTGATCTATAGAGGTCCTACGACAGCCAAGGCTATATAGATAAACCCTGTCCTTAACCCCCCCCCCAAAAAAAACCTTACTGTACCATGATACCTTGGTTTTGTATTTTGAGAAATGGTCTGACTGTATCTCAAGATAGCCCAGGAGTCACTAGGTAGTCTAGGCTGACATCACAGCTGGGGTTCTGCTTTAGGATCTCAAAATGCTGGCATCACGTAGGTATAGTCAGGCTCAGCAAATATATATTGCCATAATTAGTTAGAGACTGTACGGTACATTTCAGCCATTAGAAATGTGGTGAAATTTGCTCTATGGATCAAAGTAAGGTCAATTTTTATACATGATTTGTAAGCACTTAAAATCCATGCTCTATGCTATGGAGTACTGTGTTTGGTATCTGTCAGGCAGGCTGGCTTTGTGGATCGAAAGTTCACATAATCTATACTTACAGGAATTTTGTTTGTTGTACTGATACTTACTAAAACAGGTCCATCAGGATTTTACAATAGAATTATAGATTTGTGTATTTGTCCATATGTTACTGTTAATGTTTTAGATACTGTGTGGTTATGCTTTGATGAGTATACAAATTTAAAACTATGTTTTCTTGGTAAATTGAAATTTTAACACCAAGACATGTGCTGTTTTAACTGCAGTAAATACCTTTCACTTCATATGAACTGTTTTTGTTTATTTTAATATGGTTGCATAATGTTTTTGTTCTTTACCAACATTAGTTCTGTTTGTGTTGCTATAACAAAATACCAGAGACTGAAGAATTTAGAAGGAAAAGAAGTTTATTTGAAGCCTAGAGAATCAAGACCAGTGAGTTGCGTCTGCTGAAGTTCTTCTGGCTTTCTGTTTGCTGACTGAGGACTTTGCAAAGTCCTAAGGTGGAACAGGGCACGACAGAGTGACAGAGATGGAACCAAACTGGCTTTTACAAAAGACTTGCCCTTGAGATGACCCATTAACCTAATAATCCACTAATCCATGACTCAGGAGTGCAAGGCCTCTCATTACCTAACTACTCGAAAGTCCCACCTGCTAACACCTCACAGTGGGATTAAGTTTCAACACGAACTTGTGGAGACAGCGACACCATAGCAACGGCATAACATTTATCTTGCTTAAATGTCCAACTCTCTGTATCCTCTCCTTAAGTATGCTTGTTTGAAAATAACCCTCATCGCTTTTTCTCTTAATTGCAATAGTTCATTATTTTCTGTTCTATGTAAACACTGGAGTATTCAGGTTTAAGTCTAGCTGTGTTTTACAACCACTCACTCAAACAGAGTTAGTGTCCTGAACTCTACCGTCTTGGTCTTGTGATTTACTTTTGCAGGATGGCCAGAGCACCTCAGATTCCTAGCCTTCAGCAATTGAATCAAATCTCTCTGGGAAATGATTAGCTTTGAAGGCTAGGCTCATCTCTTTGGCTGTTAGTCCTTCCCAGATCCTTCTCTAGAGTCCTCCCCAGATCCTCTTCTTTAATCCCTCCTAGCTTCTCAACTGGGGATCCATCACTGTCTTCCTCCTTTTTCATCTTGGATGCATTTTTATAAAAAGACTTTTTTTTTTTTAGCTTAGCATTTTTCAAGTTTCTCTTTTTGCCACTATCAAACCCCCACCATCAACACCATGTTTTTTTTTTTTTTTTAAAAAAAAAAGAGATGTAAAAAGCAGTTTATTTATTTCATGTACATGGGTGTTTTATCTGCATGTATGTCTGTGTACCACATGCCTGATACCTGCAGAAGTTGTTGGATCCCATGGGACTGGACATTGTGACCTATCATGTGGGTTCTGAGAAATGAACCCAGGTCCCCAACTAGAGCAGCTAAACTCTGTTCAAACTCACTCAAAACTGCTGACCCATCTCTCAAAACTTCCCTTTCCGTGTCTGCACTATGCCTTTTAAAAAGTCAGAGCTAGCAGGCTGGTGGTGGCACTCACCTTTAATCCCAGCACTTGGAAGGCAAAGGCAGGTGGATTTCTGAGTCAGGGGCCAGCCTGGTCTGCAAAGTGAGTTCCAGGACATCAGGGCTACATAGAGAAACCCTGTCTAAAACAAACAAACACACACACAAACAAAACAACCCCCCCAAACCAAAACAGAACAAAACAAAGTCAGATTAAACAATGGTGTGTTTAATTTAGTTAGTAGAACATACCTAAACAATGAAGAGGAAATGACATGAAATTAGAATTTCTTGCAGAGCTTAGGTAGTTAATAGTGATGATGGTGTTGGTGGTGTTGGGTGATGATGATGATGATGAAACTGAAATTTCTTGGAATGATTTGCTTTGCAGTCCTTGTGTTGTCACAGCCCTATATAAAGGTCTGAGCTCGTGGGCGCTAGGTCAGTAGTGCATTTTCAGCATGGCATGGTGATGGACACAGAGCTTACTCTCACTATAGCATCTCAGCAGCCTGAGGAGAAGGGGCAATGTGGGACTCTTTTTCTCAGAATAGAAGCAATGAATCCCTAGAAAATAAACGGACACCATGGCAGTGTGTCTTTCTGTGTTACTGTGACTTTAGTGAGAAACGGCTCATCAGTTCACAGTGCTGTTGCCTTCCCCTGTTATTCCCTCTGAGCAAAGATGCCCTTTCCCTGGACATTGGGTTAGAGTGTGTGCTTCAGAGCGTTTAAGTAATGAAGCAGCAGCTGGTTTGAACTGGATTTGCCAATTGTGTTGTCCCTAGATATTTAGCAAAATGTGGACATGAAGTCACATCTACATGCAAATACGAAGCTGTTACATAGTATTGTTTAGGGAACAATGAGGATAATCAATGTATATATACCATAAGGGCACAGACATTGCAGGCCCAAATACATCGTACGAGCAGGAGGGGACCAGAGCTGACAGGAGTGCTGGGGAGAGACTCTGACTGTGACAGCATGGGCTCAGGCGTGTGGAGCTACACTGTGCTTTACTTATGCAGATGAAGTACAGGGTCCTTAAAAGTTTAGCTCTTGGGACTTTCTGGGTTTGTAAATGGATATTTCATTCTGTAGTTGGTTGGCTCATACATTCAGAAAGGGACTACATGAATATTTGGTACTCTAAAACAAATATTTAGCTACTGTTCGGTCACTCCCAAAAATCAAACAATTGTTTCAAACTATTCAAGTCAACAAAAACACAGACTGAATGCTTACATTTTCTTGAAATATTCAAATGGCAGCTATTGTGATTGGGAACCTGGTGCTGTAGGAGATAAATCTACCGCAACCTCACTGTCCTAGTTTGGTTTCTGTTACTCTGACCAAAAGCGATGTGTGAAGGAAAAGGTTTATTTTACTTTTACAACTTATTAATCCATCACAGAGGGAAGTGGGGGTGGGGACTCAAGGTGGGAACCTGGCAGTAGGAACTGAAGCAGAGACCATGGAGGAACCCTGCTTACTGGTTGGCTTTCTGTAGCTTACTCAGCTAGATAACTACCAGGACCATCCCCACAATGCAGGGATGAGGGCACCCATATCACCATTTAATCAAGATAATGCTTCACACAGATTTGCCTGTAACCCAGTCCAACGGAGACATTTTCTTAGTCAAGGTAGTCAAAGGTTCCTTCTTCCCAGACAACTCTAGCTTGTGTCAAGCTGATAAAATACTAACGAACACACTTGCTATGGCAACCAGCTTCACCAGGGATGAATGTATGTAGTGTTGATGTTACCCGTGGGCTCCAGCAAATGCCTGCTTCCTTCACTGTGGACTTTGCAGACTCATCTGGGTTCCAAACTAAGCTGTGGCACCTTCCCACTTGACTTTGGGTTACTTCTTATTTTTAAACTTTCCTTCAGTGCTTGTTAAGATGAAGAAATCTCTGTGTGGAGGGTATAGAAAAGAAAACTGGGCCAGAAAATGTTTTACAAATTCCTGATCAGGATGAGAGTTTGTGGGTCGATGCTACAAGCTCCAGACTGATGTATGCAACAGTGTGGGGCTTTGCGAATGCCTTCACTTTACTTAAGCTTTTAAAATGTGAACACATCTTTTTTTTACTCTTTAGAGAAATATTTTTAATGTCTTAAAATTTATGTGCAGCTACAGGCAAAGGATTTGTATTTATCAATCTGGGGTGGTTACTGTTCTATATTAAAATTACTTTTTATTAAAATACTTTACCAAACATGAGATTTTATGTGTGGCATTTGCTTAAGAAAGCAGATCTTTGAAAACTGTCAGATCTCATTTGTGAGTGAACCACTGACTATACACTTAATGTAGGTGTATAAGTGTATGCATTTCTATGTACAGGTGGGTATATAATAATAAAATTTAACAACGAGTTCCAGAAAGTACATAGAGGCTTCACTATGGTGAGCTTAAACTCCTCTGGATACGTACTGTAGTTCTTAGTTGAGTGTTTTTATGGGATTTCTGAGTGTGAAAACAAATGGGTCTCTGATTCTTGTCCTGTTCTGGTACTCTTTTCCTTCTGTTGGTTTGTCTTGTCCAACTTTGATGCAATGGTTTTTGTTTTATGTTATTGTACTTTATTTTGTTAAAAATAAATATGGTCCACGGTTGCAATTTAGACTGTTAAAGGCACTTCCCACAGCTGCTGGCACATAAAAATGTCCAATGGCCAAGAATCCACCTTCTCTCAGCGAGTCACTGTTCCTTTCTGTTCTCTGACCACATAAGCCAACGTCTCCCATAACACATCTTCAGTTATTCCCATGCATTAGTGTAGGTGCTTTGGAGGTGGCTTCACCTTGTCACCAGTGAATCAAGTTCCTCTTTTGATTGTAGCAGAGCTCAGAGTGTTCTGCACAGGTCACAAGAAACACGAAGCCATTGAGTAGAGCAGTGGCATTTCCACACTCTGGGCTTGGACGTATCCACCCAGACCCAAAGCTCTGAAAGTGATCTGAGAGCTATCCTGAAGACTTCACACAGCAGCACTGTGCAGCCTCTTCCAGGTCTGGCTTTGTAGGTAATTGCCTGCAGTCAGTTTCACTGTGATCACCCTCTTCTTTAATAGTGTTGTTTGTTATTGTTGTAGTTGCCAAGATCATTACTCCTCTCTGGGATACAGATCTGTTCCTGAGTCTGTTGTCCCTTAGTATGTACAGCTTATCCAAACTAAGAAATACCAGCTTACCAGTTTCCACATATAGCTGTAAAAGCTGTAACCCACTGCAGAAGCATCCAGACATGAAGGATGTTCTAACAGTAGAACAAAATGGAGTTGAAGGTAGTTTGCTCAGGAGGATTCTTTTTATATTGAAACTTCAGCCTCTGGCGTCTGTGCAGAAGCAATGTTCTGAGACATATTACAAGGCCTGCCCATGTGCTTGGCTTGGGTTAAGTAAGCTATCACTATTCCTGTGATCAGGTCTAGTTCCATTCTGTCCTCTTGTTTTATGTGTACTTGTTAAAATACCTAGCACTGCTATGGATCTATTCATGTATTTTAGCTCAAAGATCTACATCCCTTGCCATCTTATTCCCATGTATCTGAAAACCTGGCTTGTGTCTTTAGTCATAGATTTGACTTATGACCAAATGACTATACATGATAATGACCAATAATGTACTTAGTATGGCTATGATAATTGTCCATGATCGTCATCATGTTATTGTCCATGGTTATTAAGATTCTGTGTAGGCAATGGCAAAGATGCTCCCTTTAAAGGAATGCAGTCTCTATAATTATACTAAGCTCTTACCTTGTACCATACTTACTGTTGCAAGTAATTGATTTTAGTCCTCACAGTAAAGCTTGTAGTAGATACCATTTTATAAGCCTCTAGTTTATAAATGAGGAAACTGTACTATAGTTTAAGAATGTTGGGAGACAATGTGGCTATTGAAATTTTAGTCAGTTTTTCCTCTAAAGTTTTTGAAAGGCTTTGTGTTATGCTGCCTCTATATGTTAAATATACTAGTGTATGATATACACATATATAATCATATGTTAAAATTAATATTTATTTATAAAAATACACCAAAGGACTCTGAGGATAGTTTGTTTTTCCAGGTAACATAGAATAAAATTTCCTTCACATATAACATCAAAATTGGAAACAATTTGTTTGATATTGCATATTGCGTTCATAACATACAGACTGCTCTCTTGAGTCATGCTGTATTTTAAGCCAGATTGAAGTCCTGCATTTTGATTTATACACGTATCATCTTTTAATAAAAACCAGAGAAGGGAATGTAAAGCAAGAGCCGATATGCTTTTGCCAAAGCTAGAATTAATGGCTCTGGGGTGTTTTCTGTGAATGACACTTGAGGATTTACAGTTGATCTTCTGGCTGCTTCCTTATCTTGCTATGAACCTGGTAAGATGGAAATCCACAGTGGTACCCCAGAGTTATGTGTTGAGTTATTTATTCAACTTTTCCCAGCACTGCTTTCAACCCAAAAGAACAGCAAGCGTTGTGTGAAGATGTGTTATGGTATACCAACAGAACTTGGATGTGCTGTTGTAGAGTTCTCATTACTTTCGTAGCTGAGACAGATCACAAACATCTAAGCTTTATTTACCTTATTGGAAATAATTTTTTTTTTTGGTTTTTCGAGACAGGGTTTCTCTGTATAGCTCTGGCTGTCCTGGAACTCACTCTGTAGATCAGGCTGGCCTCGAACTCAAAAATCCACCTGCCTCTGCCTCCCAAGTGCTGGGATTAAAGGTGTGTGCCACCACTGCCTGGCTTGAAAATGATTTTTATACCTATATCATATAACTGCTTCTGACAATCAAGCGAGATAGCAAATAAATACATATCCTAGATATTACCTGATCTTCAAATTGTACATTCTTCTTCTTTTGAGACTGTAAGAATAAATGTACATAGTGAATGATTTTGAATTACAAATTGAGAATCATGGCACTTATCATTTTTTCCTCTCATTATTTCACTGAAACTGGAGTTTGCAGTATGAAGTACATCATACATGTCAAAAGTGAAAGTATTGTTGAAAAACAATCACTTCCAAGAGGTTCCACAGTATCCGTTACATTCACATGGAGATTTGCATTGTCTTCTTTGTTTCTTGTCAAAACTGAAGTAACCAGTCCCTGAGTCATGGAAGTCATGTGTGATGTCAGCTTTATAGACTTTGAAATATGTATGACATAAGTGGAAGATATTTTAGTTCTATCCCATGTTGGGTAGTTTTTTTTTTTATCCAAAGAGATAAATGGCTTCTTTAGAGATCTGGAAGTCCATAATTTTCATCATAATCTCATGAGGTAGTCAGAGAAATATCATGTGCCTTGATGTAATGAAATTAATAACTTCACATGGTAACTCTCATTAGAAGACAAACACCACTCGATGTCTGTGTTATGTACATTCCTGAATATTTGGCTTGGCAAGAAGAGGAGTTCGGAGATGACTTCACATCCAGCTAATGCTGCAGAGATACAGGGAGTAAACCAGAGTCACTAACTGCATATTCACAGGCTTGTCATAAAGTATTTGCAAGTGGTATTTTCTTTGAAACTGATAACCCTTTGACATGTCCCAGTGAAGTTTTAGAAGAATACCCAAACACATGCATACACTAGATAAACCATTTAAATATTTATGTATGTATATACCAGGAGACAAATGCAGAGAGGATCTCTCTCTCTCTCTCTCTCTCTCTCTCTCTCTCTCTCTCCTTCCCTCTCCCTCTCTCTCTCTCTCTCTCTCTGTCTCTCTCTCTCTCTGTCTCTCCCTCTCTCACACACACACACACACACACGCACACACCCCCCCCACACACATAGAGACAGAGAGAGAGACAGAGAGACAGAGAGAGAGAGGGAGGGAGGGAGGGAGGGAGGGAGGGAGGGAGAGAGAGAGAGAGAGCGAGAGAGAGCGAGAGAGCGAGAATTAATAGAGGTTAGAGCAATTCATTCAGAAAAGAGTTTTCTATTATTTTCTGGATGGCGCCCTTAGAGCTCTGGTGCTTCACACAGCTCCTCTTGCCAGTTCTTACTGCAGTGTTGTGGGGAAGCTAGTGATGTCCTCTTAATATGCAGCAACACAACCTTGTTCTAGGTTGTCCTTGTTATTTGACAGAGTGCAGCATCTGGGGCTAATATTTTTCTCAGTGCTTGAATGTGAGGTGCTGCAAGCTAAACCAGACATCTGTGGTTCCTTTCAGGGAGGCCTGTTATGTTGTCTGAAGCTCATACATATATTTAACAATGGGTCCCAGTTATGTGAAAATATTAACCTTATGGTCTTTTGCCGGAAGCCATGGTCATTTGTAAATACATTAGTTTAAGTAATTTGTTTGCATTTAAAAACCAGAGAAAAGGCGGCACGCTTTCAAACTCCGGTCAGTCACTAAATTACTGACCATCAGTATATGAAAAAATCTGAAATGACTTGTCTTAGAATTTGCTAAAATAACGAGCGTCTAATAGATAAAGTTTAAAATGATAATCTTTCCTCTGAGCATGGATTCACATAAAGTGACATCATCTTGGCACTTGCTGGATGTGGTAATTCAATTCTCTGTCTTGGACATCACAGATATTCTTTTTGTACTCTGTTTTTTATAGCATGGAAGTTCTTTCCCTCCAAGTATATACTGCTTTTAGAGGTATTCCGACCAGGCAACTCTCTGTCTTTCTATAAATTTTAAGGGACCATATAACAGTTTAGCACATTTACTAAACAGACTTTATATGGAAATAATTTTATGATTTGTAGCAAGTTAAAGTTTATCTTAAAACTTTCTGTTTTGTTTGCTAAGCAAACGAATCATTAGGTGATTTAAGAGCCCAGGGTAATGATAATTTAAATAAAAAGCTGAATGTAAACCTTCTGCTCTAATATTCATTCAGTTTTCCTAAGAGGGAAATCTGGACTATGTTCTGGGGCAGTGTTTAATAAGACAAAATATCTCTTCATAAAGTTATTTTGCTTACATCTGCAAACGTGACAGCTTAAGAGGCTAGTCTAATAACTCTGACAAAGGAATAGAGAAACCTGACGGAGGTCAAACAGCTTCCAGCAGGCTGAGCTGGCCTCAGAATTCGCATCTGTAACTTTCAGGTTCACATTTGTTTGGGTCCACCGTTCATGTATAATGTCTTCTTAAGTTTATTTAGATAACTTGTTCCTATCCATGCCCTGGGTCATCTATTATACCTATTAGCTTCTTTTTCTGAAGAGATTCTGCCTGAATTCCTTAACAACTCTCTTGGAGTCTGTTTCTTTTCTCTGGGAATTTAAGATGAGGGATTTGGCTGGCCCAGGGTACGTGGAGTCTGCTCTGCTGCCGACTTGTTATCTTTTGCTGTGGATGCGTAGAGGCGTATGCAGTTTGGTGAGCTGATGTCTCCTGTGGGGGGGAAGTACTTCCAGAAACATAAAACTCACATGCACAAAATCTCACAGTAAAAGGTAGCTGAGTAGACTCTTGACTTTATATTGAGATACTTCAATGACTTCTTGGCTAAGGATAGCTTTCTAGGTCTTAAAAAAAGATTTATTTTTAATCATGTGTATATATGTATATCTGTGTGTGGGTCCAGCAGGGAGCTGGAGCTGGTGTTAAAGGCAGTTGCGAGTTGCTTGGTGTGGGTGCTGGGAACTGAACTCAGGTCTTTCTGTAAAAGCAGCAAGCGATCTTCACTCCTGAGCCACCTCTCTACTTCAGGTATCCATTTTTGTTTTTATTTGTTGTTATTTATGTGTTATTTTGGCCTGTGTTAAAGTATCAGAATGATACTGTCTTTGTATGAGTTTGGAAGTGTTTCTTCTGTTTCTTTTTTTCTTTTTTCCCCTCCCCTCCCCTCCCCCCTCCCCCTCCCCCTCTCCTCCCCTCCCCTCCCCCCTCCCTTTTCTCTCCTCCCTCCCTTCCTTTCTTTTTTTGGGCAATTTGAGAAGTATCAGCGGTTGTACTTCTTTCAGTGTCTGCTGTAATTTTGCTGTGCATCCATCTGGACCTGGCTTCTTTTAGTAAAGAAGATTTTATATACTACTGTTTCAATCTCCTTGTTCGTTGTGGGCTTATTTAAGCGGTTGATAACTTCTTGGTTTAATTTTGGTGATTTGAATGTTTCTAGCAATTCTTCCACTTTTTGAAAGTATTCCAGTTCAATGGAGTATAGGTTTTAAAAACTAGTCCCTTTCTTTCAGCATTCTACACTTTGGAGGTGTCAGCTGTTAAATATATTAATTTGGGTATCCCTCCCCCTTCCCCCTCTTAGTTAATTTGGCTACATATCTGTCAATATTGTTTAATTCTTCAAAGAACCACCTATGAAGTTCATTTATTTAAAAGAAAGTTGTTCTTGTTTCTCTTTCATTAGTCCCTGCCCTTGTTTTGCTTTCTCCTACTGGATTTTGGCTTGTTTCCTTCTTGTATTACCAGACTCTTGAGGTGCATCATTAAGCTTTTTATTTGGGTTCTTTCTGATTTTCTAATAGTATTTAAAAGCTATAAATTTCCCTTTTTGGGGTACTTTTAACGTGTTCCAGAGATTTGCATGTGTTTTCATTTTTCAGGAATTTAAATTTTTCTTCTTGATTTCTTCTTTGACCCATTAAGTAGTGTGCTGTCTAATATCCATGATCTGGTATATTTAAGAGGGATTCTTTTGCTACTGATTTTGAGTTTTATTAATGTGGAATTATTTCAGTTTCTCTGTGTTTGTTGAGATTTTCTGGATCTACTTTGGAGAAAATTCTGTGGGTTGCTGAGTTGAAGACATTGTTTGGTGTTTGGGTAGAAAACTTTGTAGATATATATTAGGTCCATTTGACCTATGAGGTAAATTGGTTCTGATTATTTCTCTATTTAGTTAGATGGCCTGCCCATAGAAGAAAGGGAGTTTGAATTCATCTGTAGCTTGAAATCCAGTAGGATGCTTCTTATAAAATTTGGCATGAAGTTTGGTGCATATATGTTTAGGATTGTAATGTCTTCTTGGATAATTGTTGCTTTGGGTAGAGTGAAGTTCCTTTCTTTATCTCTTCTGATTAATTTTGGTGTGAAGTCTATTTTGTCAGGTATTAGGATAGTGACAGGATTAATTCCTGGTCCTATCTTCTTGGAAGGCTTTATCCATCTTTTCACGTTCAATGTAAGGAATGCCTTTTTTAGACAGAAAAAAGATGGATCATGATTCTTAACCCATCCAACTAGCCTGTGTCTTTTTGATTGAGGAACTTAGGCCATTAATATTTAAAGTTATCATCAAGAGGTTTGTATTGATTGCTATCATTTTGTGGCTTTCTTGCTGTTTATTTTCTAAGTTTTGTATTTCAGTTATTACAGCTTTATTTGTTTCTTTCTATTGTTTCCTGGCTATGATTATTCTTTTATTCAGCCTGAAGTATTGCTTCTAGAATTCTCTGTAGGGTGCTTTTTTTGTACATGAGTTCTTTTAGCCCATTTATATTGCGTGAAATGCTTTTCTTTTTCCTCAAACTTTTGCAGATAGTTTGACTAGGTAAAGTAGTTTGGATTGGCATTTGTGGTCTTTAGAACTTGGAGTACAATGCTTCAGACTTTCCTGGCTAAATTAAATACATGCTTAAAAAGGAAATAATTGTTAATGTTAAAGTTATTTCATTAAATTTAATTAGTACTATTCAAAATTATGTTTCAGTATTTAAAGTGGTCAAGCCAATAAAATTTTTTATAAGTTCCTCCACATTGTGTTACTTGGAAAATTAACTTGTTTCCTAACAATATTCTGACAAGATTCTGTTTATGACGTTTAGGTACAGTCAATTTTTTTGTATCTATGAGAGCTTGAGCACATCACTTATCTGAATGAATTTGACAAACAGCTAGATGCCAGGTAGAATTAGCACATTTTGTACTGAGTGTTCTGTATAATTAAGGCTTGTTTAAACTGGTTCTCTTTTCCTTACAGAATAAATGCTTAGCTAGTAAGACACCGTGATTTTAATGACTGTTTCTCACAGATCTTTAAAGATGTATAAGACCTGATAAATATAAGGGTGTAGAAACTACACTGCAGCTGTGTGTTCTGTGTTCACATTTTGGTTCTATAGTGTGATGGTACCTCTTCCTGTTGGGAATCACTGCTTTATCACTGTGGTAATGGCTGATGAATTCCTCATAATCTGCTGGGTAACAAGAATAATTTGTTGAAAGAAAACTGGATTTTGACTGTGTAGTAGATACTGTGAACAAACTGTGGGAATTATAAATGCACATGTGAAGTATATTTCTTTCCAAACCAGTGATTTCTTGGAGTGTATGTGAAGTATAATACTGAATCTGTGAATAAAGATGAAAGCAGAGACTTGCAAGTTGATAGAGATTATTTGCAAATTCCATAACAATAAAATAATTATTCCATAACAGTCTAATTATAGCTCAGGTAAACTAAAGACAACAGATATATCTCCATCTTCTTCAAGGCTACGAGCATCTGTGTTGCATATTGTTACAAAAATTATACGAAAAGACAGACATGATATTTCTGGCTTGGGTCTTAAGATATTTCTTTCTTTCTTTTTTTTTTTTTAAAGATTTTATTTATTTTATATATATGACTAGTACACTGTAGCTGTTTTCAGACATACCAGAAGAGGGCATCAGATCCCATTACAGATGGTTGTGAGCCACCATGTGGTTGCTGGGAATTGAACTCAGGACCTTTGGAAGAGCAGTCAGTGCTCTTAACCACTGAACCATCTCTCCAGCCTCAAGATATTTCTAAAGAACAAAAAAATGTATATAGGTATTCAACTTCATCCCTGTAAAAGAATAAAATGTCCTGAGGTTGAGGAATACAAGGAGATTTTACAAATATGGTTTAAGGATCCTGTGAATTGTAGATACAGCTGCCTTGGCCAGCTCAACATTAAATCTGTTTGTTACACCAGCATTATCTCACTGGAATGATCTTTGATTGTACTGATTGGTCATAATTCTGAATTTTTCAAATTCCTCCCTGGCCTAAGCATCTACAGCAGCATCTCAAATACTTTTTTCAGGAGCTACTTGTGTTGGTTTGAATGATAATGGGCCTCATAGATTTGTATATTTAAGTACTTGGTTCCCAGTTCTCTCTCTCTCTCTCTCTCTCTCTCTCTCTCTGTCTCTCTCTCTCTCTCTCTCTCTCTCTGTCTCTCTCTTTCTCTGTCTCTCTCTGTCTCTCTGTCTCTCTGTCTCTCTCTCTCTGTCTCTCTCTGTCTGTCTCTCTCTTTCTCTGTCTCTCTCTGTCTCTCTCTCTCTCTCTCTCTCTCTCTCTCTCTCTCTCTCCTACTGTTCCAAAGCCATGGCTGCCTCCTGCTGCTGCCATGCTTCCCGACATGATAGTTATAGACTTTAGGACCATGGGCCCCCAAATTAAATGCTTTCTTTTATCAGTTTCTTTGGTCATTGTGTCTTATCACATTACCACAGCAAACCAAGGCACCACTGAATTGTTCCTCTCCTCTATCACTAACTGATCCAGTGTTTTCTCTCTGATTTCATTCTCATGTTCTACCATGTTTCCCCTTTGTGTGACAGAGCCTTAAGGCATATTGATGTCAGAACATACCATACCAGCCTAATTAGTCTTCATTTCTTCTAGAAAAGCTATTCTACTTTATGTACTTTGTTTTCCCTTTGAGACAGGATCTTACTGTGAGCTTTGGTTGCTGAGCTTACTGTGTAACCTAGGTTAGTTTAGAACCTATAATTCTTCTTCAGCCCCCCTGAGTACTGGGATCACAGATAAACACCACTATGTCTGCATATTATTCTTTTGATGTATGAAGAGCAGGTTCCATTCCAGGTTGTAATAATTTTAATATACACCCTTCCTTTCCCTGTTCCCTCAAAGGGCAAACTTGTGGGAAGTCTTCTGTATTATTCACATGAGCTCTCTTTCTCGTTGTTTTACATTTATTTATTTATGTATATTGTGTTTATATATGTTGTACCCTCATTGGTAGGTATGCAGTACTACACATACTGATGACCCCAGCTGGTGCAGACCCATGCAGACCTTGTGCACACTGCTCAGTATCTGTGAGTTCATGTGTATATTGATTATATTGATTTAGAGGGCCTTGTTTTCTTGGTGTCCTCCATCCCCTCTGGTTCTTACACTCTTTTTTTGTCTCCTGTTCTGATGACTCTAGACAGGGAGAGTTTTGATGGAGATATCATGTTTAGGGTTGAGAGTTCTGAGATCTTTCACTCTCCATAATATCTGACTGTGGGCATATGGATTTGTCCTTATCTGATGCGGGAGAAAGCTTCTCTCATGATGGCTGAGCAAGGCACTAATATATGAGGATAGCAAAATGTCACTGGGAGTCATTTTATTGCTACATTTAGTTGTAGTTGTGGCTCCATAGAACAGTGGTATTTGGTTTTACCTCAGGTTCCTGGATTATCTAGTCTTAGGTTCTTGGTTATCTAAGCAGTGCTAGGTATGGGGGGAGAGGTTCCTTTTCATGGAGTGGGCCTTAGGTCACATCAGACATTGTTTGGTTATATTCCCACATGCTTTGTGCTGCCATTGCTCTAGCTTATCTCGTGAAGACATGACTATGGAGCAAAGGATTTGTAGCTAGGTTGCTGTTTAAGGTTTTCATTTGGTAGCATACAGAGTACCTTCCTGTACCAAAGACCCTCCAGCTTGATTTCTCCACGTTCAGTGAGTTGTGTAGGTATTGTCTTAAGAAATGGGGGCTTGCTGTTAGTTTTCAAAGAACAAACTTTAGTTTTGGCAATAGCCTAGGTTGTTTGGGGGTTCTCATAAGGCCCCTTTGTCCAACAACTCAATTAAATGTAACCTCTTCCCAGTGCTGGTATTGGAAGCTTCATTTGGTGACAAGAGTGTGTATCTCCAGCTGGGGCTCTGTTTCTCCCATTGTCTGACAACTTCATTGAAATCTCCTTTATATAAGTGTGTGTTTTAGGAAGCTTCTACTGTGTTAGATTTCCATACTACCCCTCAAACAGCCCTTAATTTTAGCTGTCTCTCCCCATATCCTTCCCTCAGCCTCTTTCTTTTCCTTCCAGCTTTTTGCTTGATCCATCCATTCCTGTCCCCTCCTTTTCCATCTAGGGTTGTTCTATTTTATTTCTCTTCCCTAGGGAGATCTAATCTCCTTATCCTGCCAGTCCCTTATTCTATATCTAACCTCTGTGGTTCCATTGAGTGTAGCTTGGTTGTCATTGACTTAATAGCTAACATCCACATATAAGTGGATACACATCATATTTGTCTTCCTGGCTCTGGGTTATCTTAGTCAGAGTGATATTTTCTATTCTACCCACTTACTTGAGAATTTCATTAAAAAATGTTTGTGTAATACCCCATTCTACTACATTTTCTTTATCTATTTTTCTGTTGCGGGACCTTTATATTGTTTTCAATTTCTGGACATTAAGAATAGAGTACCAATAAACATGGGCGAGAAGGTGTCTTGGTGGTAAGACAAAACATCATTGGAGGGTAGCTGGATCTTGAGGTTGGTCGATTCCCATCTTCTGGAGGAGCTGCCACAATTATTTCCATAGTGGATGTACACATTTGTATACCCACCAGCAGGGTATGAGCATTCTCCTTGCTCCATATCCTAGCCAGCCTGGCTGTTACCTGTGTTACTGATCTTAGCCATTCTGACAAATGTAAGATGAAATCTAAAAGTAGTTTTGATTTGAATTTCCCTGATGACTAAGTTTGTTGAACATTTCTTTATCCTCAGCCATTTGAGTTTTCTCTTTTGCAAATTATCTGTTTAGATCTGTACCCCATTTTATAATTGGGTTATTTGTTTTTCATATCTAGTTTTGTGAGTTCTTTGTATGTTTTGGATATTGGATATTAGCCCTCTATTGGATGTATAATTGGTAAAATCTTTTCCCTTTCTCTAGGCTGCCACTTTGTCCAAATGATGGTGTCCTTTGCCATGTGGTAAAAATTTCAGTTTCATGAACTCTTTTTTTTTTTTTTTATTAATTGTTGGTCTTAGTGTCTGTGCTAATGGTGTTCTGTTCAGAAAGTCTTTTCCTGTGCCAATGAGTTTAAGACTATTTCTAACTTTCTATTCTATCAGTTTAGTGTATCTGCTTTTATTTTGAGGTCTTCGATCCATTTGGAGTTGAGTTTTGTGCAGGGTGGTACGTATGAATCTATTTGGGGTTTTCTGCATACAGCCATCCAGTTTGACCAGCACCTTTTGTTGAAGATACTGTTTTAATTTCAGTGTGTATTTCTGACATCTTTATCAAAAATCAGGTGTCCATAGGTGTGTGTGTGTGTGTGTGTGTGTGTGTGTGTGAGAGAGAGAGAGAGAGAGAGAGAGAGAGAGAGAGAGAGCGCTTTGTAGTACAATTTGACATTGGGAATTAGGGAGGCAATTATTTTATTATTGAGGATTGTTTTATCTACTTTTTGTTATTTCCCTATGAATTCTAGATTTTTTAGTGAATAAGGGATTCATTGACTCTGGCTTGGCTTAAAGAATTTGAATGGGGGGATCCGCTTAGTATGGGAAAGGAAGTTGGTTCTTTGAAAGTCTTCAAGTAGTTCAGCATTTTGTCCTATATTGTCAGTATGTATGCTCAATATTATAGGGCATTACTTATAAAAGGAAGCATTCATTTTATAAATACTGACTCTGGTTAAAGGCTTGAATTCATGGTAATAACCTGGCAATGAAATCAGAGGAATCTTGTTATAAAATGTTTTCAAACAGACAACTGGGGCAAGAAGCAGAAATTATCTTAACCCAAGAATATGTCAGAAACATTAGTTCCTTTCAGAAGTGCCTATTATGTTGTGTGTGTTGTGTTTTGCAATTTATAATTGTGCAGAAAGTCTGTGTAAAATAGTAAATACAAAGAAGGAGATGTGATAGATGGTTTCTAGGGGTAACGGGAGAATGCGTGGATTGTATCAAGATGTATTGGGTACATATATGACATTTTCAAAGAATACAAGATCCTTAAAGATCCCTCCATACAGTGGATGTGCTGCTGCAGGTCTCTAATCCCAGAACTTGAGAGACAGAGGCATGTAGATCACTGTGAGTTCAAGGCCAGCCTGGTTTACATATCCAGTTTTAGGAAAGCCAGATCTACAAGTTGAGATGCATGCTCTCTAAAAACACAAAACAAAACAAAACAAAAACCCCATAACAATACAAAGAAACCCTTCTATGCATGTTTGTACTAGGCAGCAATAATATATCATTTAATTAACATGCTTAGCAATGTCCATTAAATATAAAATTGTCTATCAATGAAATGTATATGACCTCTTTGTTGTTAACAAAAAGGTCATTAGTGTTGCGTACTCATCCTCTGTCCACAGCCCAGACCCACTTAGCCTGATCTTACCTATTGGACATGGTTTCAGAATCGTGTTAAGCACAGAGGCATGGGAGTGAGCAGAAATATCTACCTCTGGCCATACAAGGTTGCTTTTCTGACTCTTGTAGCCTGAGACTATTGAATACATGTGAGCAAACCATACGAGTGGGAAATTTTATGATGTATGAGGCAAAGCTTGGCCAATGGGGCAATGGACATATAGGTTGATTCCACTCTTCCATCCTTTGGGCAGGTAATTTAGAGATGTGGTACATTCCAGACATGGTCTCAGAAGGTCCTACAATTCCAGGAACCAGGACTAGATGAGACTATATTGCATCAGTACTATCTTGCCCTACCTGGCCCCTCTTATAGCCAGCCCGACTCACGGGATCACAGTTTGGATAAACACTGGTGCAGCCATTTGTATCTCAGCTAGCATTTTTGGAATTCTTTAGACTAAAATCTAAGAGAAAAAAATACATGCTATTTCTCCTTATTTTTACGTTGTTCCGTGAAATCAATTCCTCTCCCTCTCCCTTTCCCTCCCCCTCTTCCCCTCCCTTCTTTCCTCCCCACCTCTGTCTCTTAAAGCTTAAGCACAGAAATTATAGTCACTGCAGAACTTACTGGGAATGGTTACAACATGTTAATTATTCTACTTTTTTCTCTAAAAAATTCCTTCTAATCTATTTTGACTTTTCCATTTTAGGAAAAATCCAATTAACTAGCATAAAGGAATAGAAAGTTGACTTACTTGTGAATAAATTTTCACTGTAATTTTCTGAGACAATACAAAGTTTTTATTGATTCACACAGGCTCTCATTTGAGATTACTGTGTGATTTAGCCATTGATATTTTATCTTAAGCTTAGTTACTTTTATAGGAGTGAAATATAGTAAAATCCTGAGACGAGCCCACATACACTCAGAACAAGCCGTAGTTGATAGCAATTTCACTTTAAAATTCTGAGCAATATAGGAATAGAGTTGCATTTAACCCTCAAGCCAGTAGTTCACAGGGGATAAGTGGTAAATTGTGAAGCAATGTACTAAAATTTCATTTGGAATGTAAATACACTTTTAAAATTAGATTACTTATAGAGAAATCAGGGATTCCTCCATCTGGCCACTAGGTGTCAGGAAAGCTCCATACTAGAAACTTCAGATGGGGGAGGGGGGATACTGTGTAGTCCATTTGAGGACCTCTGTTGTTCACAAAAGTAAAGCAATCAAACTAACTAAAACACAACAACAACAACAACAACAACAACAACAACAACAACAACAACAGCAACAGCAACAGCAACAGCAGCATCAGCAGCGGCCCAACCATCTTACAGATATACACAGGTTGCCTGGGGAAGCATCTAACACGGAGGACCAGAGAACTAACATAATTCACCACCACAGTACAAAAGTCTACTTGTGGCAGAGTTGGTGGGAAGGCCATTGTGGTAAGTTCCTCCTTTTATTATTATATTCTGTGTCCACACACATAATAATGGTGGCCTCAGTGGCTCCTGAGTTCCTGCTTCCTCGCATTCTACCTTGGATTGGTGGGCCCTCTCAGACTGCCATTTTTGTCTTGGGTTCACGCGTTTCCAACTCACTCTGGCAGTTGAGCAGTTACTGTGTGAAGGGCAGTGGGTCATAATGCCAAGCGCACACCTCATATTCCAGAAGGTCCCAAGCAGGGATGGCTTCCTGTTTACCTTCTTATTTTTCAGCGATTTCTATTGCTAAAGGTAGCTGGGCCGCAGACCCCACCTCTACGCATAGCCCTTCCAGAATGCTGCTGCAGAGGATGCACAGAGAACAACTCGTTGGTTTGTGTGTATTTGGACAATGGCTGGCTATGAATACTCTTACACTGGAAAGTGTCTCAGCACATCATCGTTACATAACTGTTTAGTCAGAGGGATGGAAAGGATAAATAAAAGAGGGAGCTGGCTTTGTGGTGACTCCAGAGGGAAAGCCAGGATGAGAGCAAGGGGAGAGCCCTCTCCCATCTTGAGTGTAGTTCCATGGCTTCTGGGGGATTGGTGAGGGTGCTCTTGCCCTGCTTATGGCGGCTTCCAGAAGTTTTCTGTGAAATATGAACAAAAAGACTGAAGACGAGATACAAAAAAAGGAAAGTCTAGTGAGTAAAAGGATTTACTTCAATAACTCCCCAAATCCTACCCCCAAGTGCAAGGATCATCTCAATGCTGCACAGCAGCCAGTGAGCAAGCGAGCGAGCCGGGCACTGACAGTTGTTGTGCGGGACCATGATTCATACGAAAGGCAGCATAATTACTGTGAAGATCAGATTGGATTTCCAAATGAGGAAAGAGCATTCTAGTCCTTTCTTGGCTACGGATAAACACAGTTGATTTATGACTAATATGAGGGTCCCGGTTATCTGGCAAATATATTATATTTCGTGTAGAATAAGCTTAGAGACTTTTTTTTTTGCCTGTCTACATGAAACCCAATCTATGCACAACCAGGAGAGCCAGAAGGAATAGTAGCTGGAATTCCTGATGAATAGGAACGCCACACCAGGCATGCCAGAGGACAGCCCATCTGCTGCCCACCAGTAGTGAGACCACCATGTACCCCAGTTTGAAAAGCAGAGACACATAGGGTTATATAGTCACTTATCTATTTGTTTAAAAGTAAAAAAAAATATTTATTTGACAGAATGAGTACCTGTTTTCTTCGGAGTATACTGAGACTATTTCTCAGGTCTGGCCTCTCAGGTGATAGCACTCTACAGTAGCTTGCAGCGGACTTCAGGCTCCCTTGTGGGGTCTCAGATGTGTTGGGAGATTCCCACCAATACTGTGTTTGAATGCTGGGAAGAAATTTTGTTAGAGATAGTTCAAAGGCACAATCTCCATCTTCTCTTAGATTCGTTGCTTCTGCGCTGGAGTAACAAATCATCTCTTGCTTCATTGGTGCCAATTCATCGATGGGTTCTTGGCAAGGTGGGTGATGGGTACACTCAGGAGTCTGTCAGATTTCCTGACTGGAGTCCCAGCAAGATCAGGTATAAGAGAAATGACTCAAAACAGTTTATTCAACCCCTCTGTTCCTTGGTTTTCATGTCTTTCAATCTCCTTGGTTTCTTACTGTGATTCATTTATTGTTTTTAAAATGCTGGGCACAGGGCTAGTTGTCTCAGAAAGAGTAGTTGTGGTTTTTGGTCTTTTCAATTAAAAACATGGCTCATTTATGTTATGTGTTTGAGTGTTATGCATGCAGGTATGCATGAGGATGTACCATGTGTGTACCTGATGCCCATGGAGGTCAGAAGAGGGCATGGGTTCCTTGGATCTGGAGCTGTGAGCCACCCCGTGTATGCTGAGCACCAAATTCGGGTCTTGGTAAGAGCAGCGAGTGCTCTTAACTGCTGAGCCATCTCTCTAGACCCCTGCTTTTGGATATTCTCAACAGACCTTGGTAAACTGAAGATAGGTGACTGGAGAAACTTTTTGATCATTTATTTAAAAATCTCTTATTCTAAAGATTCAAGAACAAATGCTCAGCTGGGGGTGGTGATACACATCTATATTCCCAGCACTAAGGAGGCAGAACAGGAACATCTCAAGTTTGGGGTCTGTCTGGGCTACAGAGAGAGGGAGAGAGAGAGTAAGAGACTGAAGTTTTATTACTAAAGGATGTTAAAGTGACTATTATTCAAAGACAGTTTCCATAATTTTTAAAAGGTTGTTCCTCCACCAAGTCACTCTTCCTTCTATAAATAATCATATGGAAGAATTTTGTAAATCTTCTTTTACTTTAAGAAAATGCTTACTGTGGTAAGTGTCAAAGGGGTGTTAGGAATTAAAGCAGAGTGAATTATGTAATTCAAGAGAAGTGCGTTCTAGCATCTACCACAGTTGGCTTAGTGGCATGGCTAGGCAATGCCTTAGACGAGTGAGGCTTGTTTCTCTTCTGTGTGAAAAGAAATACAGACAAGAGTATCCAGGGCTTTTCTGCTATCTATTATGGTCATCAGACACTTGGACTCTTTTTGCCACCCCATTTCACCCTTTCATAAATGGCTTATAGCTTCAAAGTCACCTTGCCTGCTAAGAGAACAGCCAGGAGTTAATGCTTTGCCTCCCAGACTGCAGGAAGGAGGCAAAGAGCAACGGTGTGTGTATGAGTGTGCGTGGTATGGTATGGTGTGTATGTGTGTGTAGTGCATGTGCATGCATGTGTTCATGGTTGTATGTGTGTGTATGTATCTATGTGCGTGTGTGCATGCATGCATGGTGTGTGTGTTGTTGGTGTGTGGTGTTTATGATGTGTGTGTGTGGTTCACATGTGGTGTGCAGTGTGTTTGGGTGATGAGTGAATTAATGGTCTTTCAAAAATCTTCTAGTAGTCACTCCTCTACTATTCTTAACTGTTGAAGCTCGTTAGCTTTAACTTAGACACATCATATAGTGTAAGAAGGCAATGTGCTTTAACAATTATGGATGCATTTGGGAGAGCTGTTCAGGAAAGAGGGGCACTAGATATGGGACAGCACCTAGCTGTCTCTGATACAAGCAGAGCTCCACTTCTCACCCTCATTCCTCATCACGTTTCCTTTTCTCCTGTCTTGAATTCATGGCAGTGTTGGTCTAAGACAACCCATATACTCTTGTAGGAGAAAGCAATTTTTTTCCTTTTAAAAGGATATTGCAGCTATGTATTATGTCTTGCTGGAAAAAATCAACTCACTGTGAATTAAAAGGAAGAGAAAGGTATTATAATTGACAGTGGTATTTCATGGGACTAAAAAGAAAGACTGAAGGAATTCCAAGGAAGGCCCAGGTCTGCAACGATGTTGGAAACACAGGCAGCCTGTCTCAGTTGACCATTGCTGTTTATTTCTGCACAGAAGTCTTCTTTTCCATTCAAGATCTGTCTTATTTGCACTCAGGGTCACCCCAACAGTGAGAGATGTGCACTCAAGGTCACTCTAACAGTGAGGAATGGCAAAGAGGTATATACTCAGAGTCACCCCGACAGTGAGGGGTAGGATAGATATGTTCATCCAGATTTTCTGAGTTACATGTCCCTCTTTCTCCAACAGAGGCAGAATCTACTCCATTATTTCTTAATTACAGCCACTCTTGATGTATCTGACTGAAAAACTGCCCAGAAGACTAGACTTCCAAATCCAGAAGTGCTTTGGTGTCTGTGACTTTGCTCAGCCGTTCACACAGAGCACACTTCCACCTGAGTTCTTTTCTTGCCAAGCCATGCATTTGATACCAAGTGTTCTGATTGCTCCATGGCCCTGGGACTCCAAACACACGTGTTCCTGAGCTCCACACACTAACTTTTCTATGATTCTTCCTTTTTCTTTTGGATGAGTCTTAGTGCCCATACTAGATCCCAATTTAGCTTTGCCATGATCTTGTTCTTTCTTGTAAGCTCAATCTGTCTATTTATCCATCTATCAGTCCATCCAAACATCCATCCATCCATCCATCCGTCCGTCCATCCATCCATCCTCACTTGTGCTGACAGATAACTATACATATTTAAAATATTTGCCACCCAGAGCTCTTGTTTCTTCTGAGTATTGCCTTAAGTAATACTCTCATATTTTTTTTGTGTGTGAAATCTCAGACATGTCTTAGGTCTCTTCTCTACTCCACTCATTTATTCTCTTTCTTGCCTCAACAGTCATCTTTCAAATCCCTAAGTATGAGTATAACACTCCCCTACTAAGAACTGATCCTTTAACCTCAGAACAACATCCTTGCCAGCCATATAAAGCTGTCTGTCACCATCCCACTTATTCAACCGTATCTCCACCTTCTCTGTTGGCTTCTGAGAATCATGTGGAATGCCAAAGCAACAGTAAGTTGACACCTGAGTGACATTCATTGCATATGCTTATCAAATCCCTTCACCGTGGACACTGTCATTCAGCTTCATACTCTGAGCAAACCCTTCCTTGCCTCATGAAGTCAACTCAAGCACCGTTTCTTCTCTGGGCAGCATTCTGTCCACCCCTTTATATATACTTTGTTTTCCTTGTAGACTTTTTTTTTTTTACCTTGATAAAGAACATAAGATGTGTATTTGAGAAGCCAGAAAAGCAAACTACAGCAGATGATACAAGTGTCCAGGATGTCCCTATGTAATAAAATGATTTAATCAGGCATATGACTGACCGAAAAAACGTGAACTTGACATCCCACAGCCTCCTTCTATTGTATTTCCATGGGAAATACCAATGATTTATGTACAGAGTGATATAGTGGGTACCATTCAATCCCTCTAACACTTCCATTCTACTATAAGATTGTAAAAAGAATTCATGAACTTTGATGTATTTTTTCTTTATGTGCTGGACACCTATCATACAGCCTGCAATATTTTGATAGGATCAACAAAATGCTGTTCAGAGATAAAGTCAGAATTAGGTACAAGTTATAACAAGTGTGCAAAAATGTGATAATCTTTGCTTCCCTATAATTAATGTAAGTTTACTCAAGCTCAGCTCTCTTTTATTGTTGATGATGGGGACCAATTCTTTACTGTCAATGTTATGCTGTTTTGCTAAGCTTTAGAGTTTTCTTGGCTAGCAACTTAGTTAATTATAATTATATATGTAGCTAAGACATTGATCATGATTCTGTAATTACAGTCATCTGGGACGGGTAATAGTGACTGTTATGTTTCTTTCTGGAAATATTTTCTGTGGCTCCCACTGATGGGGTCACTCCTTCTGGTCATATTCATAGACCTTGGTTTCTGCTGCTAAATTCACACTTTCTCTTGGCCTATAGATATTATCCATTATTACACAGCTTTTGTTTGGTTTTGTTTTTGAACACTTTGCTAACAGAACTAAAGTTTATTTCGTGTTTATTCTGGGTCCCACAGGCTTTTGACTCTGAAGTTGTGTCTGTTCTCCTCATGGTTGGAATGGATTCTTTGATGCCATATCCATAGCACTTTGGGGTCCTAGAGTTCTTTGGGAAACTTCCCAGGTGCAACTATCTACATCTCCTTCAGATACCTCTTCTGTAGGCACACTGTTGGATGGAAGACTTCTCCAGCTGGCTGCTGGGTTGTACTCTTGCTAGTCAGGCAATCATCTTTCACTTATGGGATCCATTCTTCAAATACCTTGGACAAATCCCATCAAAAAGGGATCACCAAGAAGCACTCTAAGAGGACATTTTGGGTTTCTATCTGTACAGGTAGAGATGGCTCCTTACCTAGTCATTCCTTCCAACTGTCACTGACCCTAAGGAGACCGAGCATTAGACCTTTACTCAAACAGCTTTCCCTATTCACTCTCAAGTGATTACCATCAAGTCTTCCTCATGGATGACTGTCCCGCCTTAGTTTCCTACAGAGCTGGGGAATGGCTCTCATGTAACGATGTTTAATGTTTCTGGTGTAGACCTTGTGATCTCTGTCTTCCAGCTATGGCTCTGTACATTCTAGAAAGCTCTTTGAGAGTAGGGTATATTTTTCTCTTCTAAAAACTCTTTCTTTAAATTCTTTTAATGTATATTAGTGTCTCATCCATATGTATGTCTGTGCACCACATGTGTGCCTGGAGTTGATGGAGGCCAGAAGAGAGTTGATGACCCTAGAACTGAAGTTACTGACAGTTGTGAGCCTATTACATTGGTGCAGGGAATCGAACCCCAGTTCTTTAGAAGAGATGCTCTTAACAGCTCAGCCATCTCTCCAATACCTTAAAAAGTCTTTCTTAGTTTTCAAATCAACTGGTTCTGAGACAGCTGACATAATAAATGAGTTCTGAGCCTCAGTTTGACTCTTTTGCTCTTATCTTCTCTTTCTCAAAACAAAGAATATTGTTGACAGAAAGAAACATTGCTGAGGAAATATGCCATGATTTTAAAACCCCTTCCACTCTGTTTCTGTATAGAAGATGCCATGATATATCATTGTGTATGAAAGCTAATAAATAAATAAAAATAACTCCTTTAAACATGACTTCCTCTCCTTGTTTCTCCTTGTGCTGTGAGCCATGCAGGAGGAATGGCAAATGGCTTTAGAACTCCTGAAATGTGGCCCATTTTGTCATTTTCATTCTTGACACATATACAGCCTTTATATAAACATTGTCTTAGCAACTATAGTGTCTCTCTTTAAAATTGCCTTTGTGGTAATGACTGGAGACACCAATGTCAGGAGGCCTTTGTCAGAATCTCGAGGACAGAGAACATGCATTCTGCCCAGCACAGAATGGCTTGTCACAGATCAGTCAGAGATCCATGACAGCCTTCTATCAAATGGGGGCCTTGGTGCTACTCAGGCTCCTGTTACCCTTATCTGCCAAGGGGAGAAGTTCTAATTCAGAGACAGAGGGATTATGCTGGCGTGTAATAGGGAAGGTGTTCTCTATCATATCAGTCCCTAAAATGGTGTCAGGCATACGGAATTGCGTTGAACGGAACAGACTTGCCAGTGACATCAGTTTGCTGCCCTATCTCCATCCTATCCTTCATTGTTTTTTCTTTGAGCCTGTGTTTGACATCTATTAAATAAAGGATACTGATGGTCATGGAGCATACTTCTTCAAGAGAGAGATAAACTAATTCATATGAATAAGATTTTGTCACATGTCTAACATGTTCTGCAATCACAAGACTCTTGGCTAGAATGCAGGGGAGGAGGAAACCCATGTATGCGTTAGACCTTGTGGCTTTGGAGATCTTTCCTGGTTCTCAGCTAATGTTTACTGACACCAACTCTAACAGGTGTTGTTATAGTTATAGACATTTGAGACGTACATGTAAAGGATATCCAGACCCTTTTCATCAAGTCTTCTCAGGAAAATGAGACACTGGCTTAGTTCTAACACAGTGATGCAGAGTCCTGTTACTTTGAGGCAAACCTAATTTGTTTTTGAAGAGATAAATCATATAATCCAGTTAGGCAACTAGACTTTTGTTTTTAAATAATTTATTAAATTGTTGACCTAAGATTACTATGTTTTTTTCAAACTCGTCTAGTATGAAAAAAACCCAGATCCTTTGTCATATAGAAACATACAGGGAAGTCAAGTAGGATCCAGCATTCCTTCATTTGTAGTGGAGAAATGATCATATAAACCCATTATCAAGCAAAATGCTTTGGGGAATGCATATAATACCCTTAACCTACCAAATATCGTTCTGCATTATGTGGTGCTTAGAATAGCTGTAATTTCCCCCTGATTATGTAGCTAGTTGGGTCCCGCCTCTCTGCTAATGGCCATAATTCTGAGAAATATCTTATTGCATATTACACTCAAAGTTCAAAGTGCAATTTCTACTAAATGTAATGCTAGAAAGTTCTCAAGTTTAACCATTAAAGAGAACAAATTTAATTTTTTGTAGGTATGTCTTTAAAGATTATTGGATAGATGACTTGTATGAACCAGCTTGAGACATGCCAAAGAAAACTCACTTTGAGACTTCATTAAATCTAGTCCCACTTTTGAATACTGGTTCAGCCGACATAGCCTTTGGAATTTCGACTTAATTTACATGAGATCATTCTTGGTTAAGTGCTTCGATATGTATAGAGATCACCTCAGTGAAACTGTGGGAACAGATTGCCATTCAAAATTTCCTCAGATCTTTTCTCTATGGAGTTCTAGTCTTTGGAGCTCCCTCGACTCTTAACCAAATACTCTATGGATTTGGTGCATCACAAACTCGTTGTTTCTGGTTGAATTTTATCCAAACTGTGACCCCTGAGACTTTCTGGAGGGTGTCACCTGCGAGGATAACTGTGATGGGGGCTGACCGAGATGCTGAACCACGCTTTAAATTTTATCTTTTCCAGATCCAGTTGTTTCCATAAACAGCGTTTATGCAATTTTTACCATCCCTAAGACTATTTATGTAGGCCTCTGAAAAGCACTTTGACTAGAGACAAAGGCAGATTAGCCTTCTGATTTTGGTCACATATTGGATTTATACAATAAGAAAGTTTCCTTTCATGTCCAACATTGTATATTCATTATTGCAATTTCATGTTAGAGTGTACATATACTTTGTAGCACCGTGTATGCAGCCTTAGGGTGTCTGGAACCAACATGAAACTAATCTTGACTTGATAACCATGCTCCCTCCTCCTGAAACAGTAGATTTAGCAGAGAGGCTTTTGTAGTTTCTATGATTTTAATTCTTGGTGTTCATGCCTTTGGCTAATGCTTCTGGCTCGTGTGTGCTATCATTTGCTTCTATCCATGTAGACAACGATAAAGGTGACCAGATGTAAATGATCGTGTGTATGTGATTATAGATTTCATTGCATGTCTGGCAAGAATAGTTTCTTTTTCTGGGCTTGATGAATTATGATATTCTTTTTTTGTTTTTTGTTTTTTTTTTTTTGTTTTTTTTGTGACAGGATTTCTCTGTGTAGCCCTGGCTGTCCTGGAACTCACTCTGTAGACCAGGCTGGCCTCAAACTCAGAAATCTGCCTGCCTCTGCCTCCCAAGTGCTGGGATTAAACGCATGTGCCACCACTACCTGGTGAATTATGATATTCTGCTGTGACATTCCAGTATAGAGAGGGCCATGTGTCAATCAGGAAGTTGAGATTGGTCTTGGGTCAAGAGCCATCAGAGTATATGTGCAAGAAACCAAAATGCTTCCAACCATTATGTGAGTTGGGAAGTGGGTCTCTCAAGCCCCAGGTGAGTTCGTGGGCCAGCTGAGGTCCGGATTACAGTTTTATAATACCCTGAGGACCAGCGATGCTCTACAGATACTGGAAAATGATAAATGTGTGTTACTTGAAACTCTGGTCAATTGAAGCAAGAGACTAAAACATACCAAAACTACCCGAAACTCCACAAACATTACTCAGTTCAGTGACTTACTATTAGCTAATGGCAGTCAGTTGTTCATTAAATTAATGTAGGAAGGATTGTTTTTTGCTATGTCATATGTAATTTGTAATTATGTGAGTGTAGGCCAGACATTACTAGGGCTCAGACAATGGGTGGCATTTGTGGTAGTGTTCAAGGAAGTGGGGGGGAAACCCATTACAGAGGGATCCAGAGCAACTGTTGCTGAGCCAATGTAGTAATGCTTACAGTGCCCCTGAGAAAACATGGCCTACTATGGAGACTGAAATCTAAGGTCAGTGTATTTTATTTTTTTAGAAAGAGAAATGCTGCGCGATCCATAATCTTCCGTAAATTATAGTGATGAATTTTATTATTTTAAAAAGAAAAGTAGTGAAACTTTAAAGGACAAATGGATACCTTTTAAAAGAATGGACACCTATCTTAGTCGGGGCTTCTACTTCTGTGATGAATACCATGAGCGAAAGCACAGTGAGGAAGAAAGGGTTTGTTTTACCTTGCAGTTCACATACATTCCACCATCCAGGGACGTCGGGGCAGAAACTGACGCAGATGTCATAGAGGGGTGCTGCTTACTGGCTTGTTCTCCATGGCTTGCTCCGCCTGTCTTCTTCTGTAGCATTCAGGACCACTAGTCCAGAGATGGCACCACTCACAGTGCATTGGGCCCTCTCACATCAATCATCAGTCCAGCAGAACGTACCACAGGCTTGCCCACAGGCCAATCAAGTGAGAGGATTTTTCCAATTGAGGTTTCCTCTTCCAAAATGATGCTTATGTCAAATTGCCATAAAACAAACTAGCACAACTCTTAAAAGAATAGTCCTGTGGTAGACTAATAGCCAGAAGTCAGGGAGGATGTTAACACAACAGTCTCTTCTGGACATGACAGGACCATTGTACTTATGAACTCGAAACCTGTGGTTACCTGCAGAAGACTTGCGGAAGATGAAGGCTGTCAGTACCCTTAGCATGGAGGTGGGGAAGGTCATGAGTGAGTTCAGACCTGTTAACAATTGATGACTTATAGAGAAGAGATGTTCAGTTTTCTTTAAGGGTGTTTCCCTTGGTAGAATGGTCATACTCTAGTGGATAGCCCTCCAACTCTGAGCATGTAGACAGTGCAAAACTGGACTCAATGGTTATTACAAAAAATGAGGTCATGAAGTTGGGAGGGGATCTTGGAGCATTTGGGGAGAGGAATGAAGTATGAATATGATAAAAAATAAATTGTATGACATTCTCAGTTAATAAAAATATATTAAAACATTCCATTGAAAATAAAATATACATTTTTAGGAATTTTCAACATGAGTAGCGAATATTTAGACTGGAGTATTTTTAATCTTCTTAATCCAAGTATTGCATTTTTCATACAGATTGAGAACATAGAAGTGCATATTTATTTTATTATTATTTTATTGCACTTCTTAATTAATGATGTGATTTTTATAAGGCAAATATGAAAACATGAGCTAACTGTATGCAACTTTATTTCTCTTGGAACTTGTATTTGTTCCAAAGTTGTAATGAGGAGTCAATGCATTTGGTTGCCTGGGGCTGGCCATATAACTATGCTGAGCACATAGAACACACTGGACTCATAGATGACCAAAACAAACAAACAAACAAACAAACAAACAAAAACAATACAGAAAAATAAACCAAAACAAAAGCAACTAACCAACCAACCAACCACTACCACCACCACCAACAAAAACCCAGACATTAAGTTGGAGAAGGTGGATCTTGGAGGATGTAGGTTGTAGAACAGGATATGAATATGTGAAAGACGTGTTTTTTTTTTATTAATTTCTCTCCACTATAGATGACATCACCATTTAATATAATGTTTTATGGTTTGTCTCCAGCCTAATTTTCTGTTTGTTTCTTCTTTTTTTTTTTAAATTTTTTTTATTTATTTATTATATATAAGTACACTGTAGCTGTCTTCAGACACCCCACAAGAGGGCATCAGATATCATTACAGATGGTTGTGAGCCACCATGTGGTTGCTGGGATTTGAACTCATGACCTCTGGAAGAGCAGTCAGTGCTCTTAACCACTGAGCCATCTCACCAGCCCTGTTTGTTTCTTCTTAAAAGCACATTTTATAGGATGTAACTTGGAGAAAAAAAAAAGAGAATGGGCTGAAGAAAAACAGAGTTCCACTTAGTTTGAATTTGCTCCTGTGATGTTTTATTTTACTGTGTTTTGACAAAAGATTGTGCTTAGATTTTTTTTTTCAGTTAATTGTCTAGTAGCTCTTGAATTCGGGCAACTCCTTGCTTATTTCTTCTTAATAGTATTTGTTCCTCTCAAGAGGCTGAGTATTTGGAACTAACACCCATCAGTAGTTGGAAAAGTATCAGAATCAAAATTACATTTTTTACAACCTGTCATGTCAATGAAAACATTTCCATTTTAAATATATAAAAGTGCTCTCCAACAAAAAAATAATTCCAGAACCATACATTTTCCTTGTTAAAGAGCACACTAGCAATAAGCATTTAACAAGAAAAATGAAATGTTGGGGAGAGTGAGGTGCTCTGAACATAAGATCAGGTGTTGTGTCAAGCAAACTAAATTCAGGCAACTAAATCTCACTGTTTGAAACAGTGAAAATGTGTGCATCCACTGTGATGGGGTGTTGTTCACAGGCCTTCCTATGGTCTTACACACCAGTGATGCCAGGAGATCAACCTTACAATATTGAAGCTTAAATATGAGAGACTGGTCGGCATGTTGAAAAGCTCCAGTGAAGAGCAGTCACTACTGTAGAAACCTGAATGTGACTGAGGTAAATACTGGATCAATGCACACAGCTACTCTAACCTTTGTATTAGGAGAGCAGGGAACAGATCCCTCTCATCCAGGAAGGGAAGGGACCATATTGGCAGTTAGCTGTTTGATTATGAGTTCTTAGAAAGAAGACAATGGAGGAAATGGAGAAGGAAGTAACGTTGGTAAGTGGGCTGAAGAACTGATTGTGGGCAGAGACTAGTCAAGGGGATTTAGATATGCTGTGTGGGGATTAAGACAGACCTAGTAATGTGCTATGCTTATTTGTGGAGCCCAGATGAACAGAAGACATACTGATCACAACTTTCAAGGCAAGCAAGTTTTATCTTTGGGCGCGAGATGTGAACAGACACCTCACTGAAGAAGACACACGGATGACAGATGCACATGTATGAAGATGCTCCACGTAGCGTGTCACTAGAGAACTGCAAATCAATCAGCAGTGAGGCCCTATAGGTGCCATCTATACGTGTGATTATGAGGAGACACCTTCAGTATTATTTTTTATGGGAACATTAGTCATGACAAATCTGTAACTATTAAATGATTTAATAAAATGTTCAAAACCTCTTAAAATTGTATTTCACTAATAAGTGTGAGAATTTAGTTATAAATCTTTACTCTTGTTAGAGTGTTAGAAACTGTCAAATAGTTTATTAGAGAAAGAGGGAGACAGATAGACAGACAGACCACACACACACACACAGAGAAAGAGAGAGAGAGAGAGAGAGAGAGAGAGAGAGAGAGAGGAGAGATCTAAGACAGCAGTTCTTAGGATCCCCTTACACTCTTAAAAAAATTATTTTTCCCAGGGTTATATACTTATGTGGGTTATATCTATTGATATTTAATCATATATGAAATTAATCTAATGATGATTTTGACATTATTACTTCACTAAAAATAAGAGTAAGCCCATTTACATGTTAAAATATGGGACACGTTTTTAATGAAAGCATTGCTCCCAAGGAGATGGGTGCATTGTTTTACATTCTCCCACATCCCTTTAATGTTTGGCCTAATAGAATGCAGCTGGGGTTCTCCATGCACATGGTCTAAGGCTGTGTGATTTTGAGGAGAGAAGTAGTAGAACATTCATTCTCACACAGTCAGGCACTTGGAAAAGAGGGTATTTTAAAAGTCTTTTTGTATAGTTGTGGGATATTTTGCAATCCATATGAAAATATGACAAGCTGTAGTTGTTTTGTAATGTGGAACTGGCATCATGCTAATGAGCCTTTTGTATTCTGCTGCACTAAAGTTCATTGTGTTGTTTTTCATTTTTGGATCTTTTGTCAATTTTGTAACATGTGCTGGTCATTACGGCCCATTTCATTATAAGTCAGATTCTCTGATTCATATTTTCTGTCTATCTATCTATCTATCTATCTATCTATCTATCTATCTATCTATCTATCATCTCTACCATCTCTTTATGATGGATATAGTGGTGGCTACATGTTTTCCAAAAACTTGAAATTCTCTCCAACACTTGATTATTATCATGGATGATTGTGATTGGTTTTAAGTGGTTGAATCTGGTGATCTCTTCTTTCGAATGTTTCTGCCTTAATATCCCAGCCATTTTGATGGGGGACATTATGGGGGTCAGCATCAAGAGGTGGCTAAAGCATTTGCCAGTGTATGCTGGATGATCCGGAACAGAATATTTGACAGACTAGCAGTTACATTTCAGAATTCCAAGCAATTATATGTGCGCCACTGATCTCTGATGTTTCTCTAGCAATTAGAAGTTAGTGTAACCTGGGATTTCTGATTGCTGGAGCTCAGTGGACATATAGGTTATCCTGTGAGTCTTCCTAAAGATACTCAGAAAGAGTAAGCAGTGGCTTTGGTCTAGCAAGACAAAATACTCCTCAAGAAGAAGGGAGGCTCTGAGGGACCTGCCAGTATTCTCTGTTGTGAGAAACATGTAAAAGTCTGGTAGTAGAACCATACTCAGGGAGCTTAGCACAACCTTACAATGAACTGGCCTAAATGAAGCTTCATTGAAACACCACTTATGTACTTAGCCTCCAAGTTAGCAAGATTTAAATGGTAAAAAGCACCAAAGGTGTAGAGATTAGTCAAATTGTTTTAAAGGTACCCAGAGCTCACCCTTTCAACACCAAACTGCAGTGTGTTTCCTACTAGTCTCGCACGCCCTTTTCATGCATAGAGCAGCAAAGTTTGGCATGGGATAGCTCATTTCAGTTTTAAAGAAACTTCCCCTCGTTTTTTGTTTTCTATTCCCATTGGAGTAGTTTCCCCTACCCACAGCCCATCTTTAATGTGCATAGTGCGTAACGTGGTATAAGGAACTGTCTAGAACAATTAGATCAAATTAGAAATATCCAGCAGAAAGTATTCCTCATATGGTTTGCAAAGTTTGCGGCTACATCCAAAGTAAGTGTAAAACTAAAACAGAAGTTCTTGGAGCCTTGCTGTTGATTCCCTCCCATGTGACGATACAGACTTCTAAAGTCTGCCATTTGACTGGAATTCTATCTTCTATGCATATTGAATTCATTTCCTTGGCATTTGGCTGATTATTCCACTACCTTTTTATTTTAAATGGAAGCCTAGAAAATGACATTTACTTTCCTTTCTAGAGTAAATCGTAGCATTTTTTCCATCTGGTGATCAATCACCATTGCTGCTGTTTTCAGAGTCCTGATCTCGCAGGAGATCACCCTGGAGATGTTTCTAGTTGCCTATCATGGTTGCTGTGCACCCAAGAGTTGGAATTAAAGTGTACAAGGCACCAAATCCAAGATGATTCTTTGACTATTCAGCTATGGCATTTGAACTTTAAACATGTTTATGTGTTCGTTTGCTTGCCTCCTCACTGACAATTACTGAATGCTTAGTATAGGGAAACTTTTATGTTAATATAGAGATAAAGAAAAGATGAAAAGAAGCCTCTGAGAGAATGCGCATGTGCTAAGAACACAGGATTTTAGAACTTGGATGCCTGTCTTGGATCACTTATATCCACGTTAAAGACAATAATATTTTTAAAATCCATCTCTCCTACATCCAGGGTTTCTCCCTGTCCCCTACTGCCACTGTCTCTAACGCACAAGGTTCATGATGTGGTGAAAGGAGCCACTTATCTGGGAACCTGGTTCAGACTGCTCATCTGACATGAGAATTTATAGTTCAGCAGTTTTAGGCAGCATGTACAATATCACATGGTGTCAACAGGCTGGATCTTGGAACACACATTCTAACAAAGTACTCTTCAATGTCTCAAGAAAAAGTACTTTAGAGTAACTGGATATAAAGCCTGACTACTACATTAAATCATGTAGAAGGCACTGTGAATCATATTAAGGAAAGCTTGAACTTTTGTCTCTTCTTCCAGGGGCAGCAAAAGGCGCCTTGATTTCTGTGCTAGAAAGAAGTAGAGAACTAGTGTTATATCTGACCTTTTGTCCATCTTTGAATTCTGATGAAATAAATGCTAGACAAAATAATTTGAAACCTGCAAACTATCTCCAAAGTACCCAATAAAATGCTTCATCTGCCTGTGATGAATCTAGCCAGGCTAGCTCTCTGCAACAACACTGCTGCAGAATGGTTTTACTGGTGACTTGGGCTGCTTAGACACCGTCACCGCTAAAATTCCTAGATGTCTACCCTGTACCAGGTGCTTTCTGTGCATTCTCTTTTAATCATCTCAAGAGGAGACAGTCCTGCTCAGTTTTAAACAGACGAGGCATCTCGGCTCAGAGAGGTTAAGTAGCTTAGAGAGGCTGCTGCTTGCATAGTGTCACCCACCTAATAAATGTCAGAAGAACGGTCAGTGTCAGTTCTTTCTAAAGTCAAAGCTAACGCTTTTTGTTTCCATTTGCCCAGTCATTAATTTAGTCTTTATATTGTTTTTGAAAGAATTTGGGGGCAGATTAATAAAACAGAAATTTACAGACCCTGGGGCTTGTGGGGAGGGTGAGTGGTGAGGGATCCTTGGGCTGGCTCCCTCAGTATTAGTAGGGTCCAGATTATGCCTGCGTTCTCTGTGCTGCCATGTTAATAGAAGGTCAGACAAGCAGAGTTTGAGCCCTGCTCTCTCCAGGTGGATAGGAAAGAATGTTAATGTCCCTTGTTCCGTGTGGCAGTTTCTTTTGTGTTCTAGTGACATTCAGACTGATAATCATTATGGACTGATTTATTTTTGTGTTTCATGCTCTTGAGTATACCCAAAACATAGAAATATGCAGACAGCTGATCTGAGCTAGGGAGGGCTCAGATAAAGAGCCAATCAAATAAAGATAGGCTTTCTTTAAAGTCTGTGACATTTTAGAAGATTTCCTCACCCCCGTGACTCTGCGGGAATGACAAGGTGGTTCTGTGATCAAGCATGAACCTGGGAGAACACGAAGGTCTTAATCTAGCATTGTAACCGACGAGTCCTGTGGTCTCTCAGTATTGTCAACAGTAGCCTCTTAACTGTGAAGTGTAGTGATAGACGCCATCTGTCTGGGTGCCTCAGTTTCCTTATGTGTAAGCTAACCATTATGCTTGGAATGACTTACTTCAAAGAACATTATCCAGTGTTCAGAAACATTATGTTTAAGAATATAGAGTGGTAAAGTAGATTTAGAAATCTGTGTTCCAAGTCAGGTTAAATTATATACTTACACATAGTCTGAATAAGCTGTGTGTGTGTGTGGTGTGTATACTTACTTGCATGTGTTTTGTATACATTTTTGAGACAAAGTCTTTGTCATGTAGCTCCAGCTAGCCTGGAACTCATAATCCTCTTTCCTCAGCTTCTGGGTAAGGGGCTTACAAGTGTGAGACACCAAGCCTGGCAAGGTACATATACTTACATATGAAAGCAGGTAGGTATCTGGGCAAAATGATCTTGGAAAAGAAAGAGTCAGATGGACCTCTATCTCTCACAAATATCACTTTGGATGAATTTTACTCTAATTGATACAGGCTGGCTTAACTAGTTGTTGGTTTTCAGAGATGGGCTTTTTGTACAAAACCGCTCAGAAAGGGAAGGATATAAGAAGATGAGACCTTTCTCCAAGAGCAGTGGTGCTGAGTTC
Organism: Grammomys surdaster; assembly: GCF_004785775.1. Lineage (NCBI taxonomy): Eukaryota > Metazoa > Chordata > Mammalia > Rodentia > Muridae > Grammomys > Grammomys surdaster. The sequence goes on along the minus strand of NW_021621323.1, from coordinate 12,672,030 downwards.
CATCTGCTGTGTGACATCATGAGGATATCACTCCTCTCATGGCTTATTGTCCTTTCTGGGGAGGAGGGGACAAGCCCATCAGAATGAAGACAGAAAGACTTTCCCACTATAAAGGCTAGAAAATTGGTAAGTTTCTACGCTCCTCTGCCTGTTCGCAGTATTATTTTGTTTTCTCATTCAGAAGCCATTTTAGAAACACAGGACTACCTGGAGAAAATGAAAATTAAAAGGTAACCAAAGAATAGAAGCTGAGTTGGATTCACAGTATTGCACTTCAGTGAGGCAATGGGCCAGCTGCTACTGCTGTAGGTGTGGATGTTGCAGGTGTGGATGCTGCAGGTGTGGATGCTGCAGGTGTGGATGTTGCAGGTGTAAATGCTGCAGGTGTGGATGTTGCAGGTGTGGATGTTACAGGTGTGGATATTGCAGGTGTGGATGTTGCAGGTGTGGATGTTGCAGGTATGGATGTTGCAGGTGTAAATGCTGCAGGTGTGGATGTTGCAAGTATGGATGTTGAAGGTGTGGATGTTGCAGGTGTAAATGCTGCAGGTGTGGATGCTCCGGATGTGTATGCTGCAGGTGTGGATGTTGCAGGTGTGGATGCTGCCTCTCCCTCCTGCTTTCCTAATCTCCAAGTTTGGTTGGAGGATGGTAACTTTACACACTCTCTCATGAGAATACTCTTCTTAGCACATTTTGAATTATCTCCAGTGGATGTTGGGCCACCTTGTTCCTAGAGTCTAAGGGGTGTTTGGAGGTGGGGGCCACTGGCTACATCTTACAGGCACCAGAGAGTCAGTCCACAATCAGCATCTCTGTCTCTGCCTTCCATTTTTATTGCCTTGCAGGCTGATAGGCTCATGCCTTTCATGGGTTCTAGAAAGGACCTCAGTATTTGCAAAGTTAAGCAAATGGAATAGAACTTGCTATTGAATTTCAAAGCCCCATGTTCTAAACTTTGTTTCTAATAAAACTTTCCTGGGTTCTTTCTAAGAACAATGTCTTAGACAGAGGCATGTTTTTGGGAGATATTGGGGTTCTTCCTTCAAATGCTGATATGGAAATGTGTTGGCTGAGGGACACCTGTGTGTTTTCTTCAACGGAGGTCTTCTGGAATGACTTCTTCTTTTTTTTTTTGTGAATTTCCCCCAGGAATATTTGCCAGTCACTCTGTTTTAGTGTATGAACCCTGTATTATTCTCACAACTGCCTCTGCCCACTCTCCAGCCAAAGGGTCAGGAATCTGCTTGTGTCGTACACTCATTTTTCAGTCATTTTAATTTTAGAAAAATGAGCAGAGAAAACAAAATCCCTGGTGGCTTTAGAACCTGGATTGCTTTGTTATTCCTCAGAGTCTATTTATAGAAGGTGACTGGTACTCATGAGTTTTTCCTTTTATTGAGAGAGAGAGAGAGAGAGAGAGAGAGAGAGAGAGAGAGAGAGAGAGAGAGAGAGAGACTGACTATTTTTCCTTGTGAGAAAGAAAGGTATCCTGGGGAGAAAGGAGACAGATGAAGGAGGCATTAAAACTCTGACTTGACTGGATATGTCAGTCCTTGCAAGAGCATGTATTTGAGACTGTTCTGCACTGGATTTAAACAGGGGCCTAATGATGGAGACAAGGTATGGTGAAGAGGCACGGAGTTCTTGCCATTCCTGAGTGCTGTGGCTGTGATTGGAGCCTGTAATTAGGAAGGCAATCAAGACAATGGGATTAGACCTTCCACTTCAGAGGCTTCCCTGAGCTTTCCTTACTGTGGGCTCGACTTGCAGATGATCATTTTGCTGTGGTTTTTAGAGAAGACCACCTTGGGAGAAAGACATGTCAATCTCACTCCGCCGCTAGTTACACAGAGCGGGGAAAGTTGCAGGGGTGAAGCCTCTTCTGAGGGAAGGGCTGCAGTCATTACCCTCTCCTGAAGGGGGATGGTGAAACACATCAGATGAGTCCTGGCTTGCTCTGTGGAACTAAAAGACAATCATTGGAAAAACTGGTTCTCTCGTGATTGTGTCAGAGCGAGGGATTTCTAACAGGGACTTGAGAGAAGAGACAAAAGGCCTGGTGAAATAATCAGATGCTCACGCAGGTGTTCAGGTTCCCCCTGCAGCACTTGTACATACTAGATGAACTGCACAGGGCCCAACGTACGTTCTTCTTGGGTTAAGATCTCTGCATGTAAACATTTTTCATCAATGACATATTTTATGTAGATATTTTTACTTCATAGATTCTGAGCATTTGTCTTGTTCTGAGGAGGAACAGTGTCCCATTTCATCAACTAGGTTCCGAACAGTCACTGTGATACATCCTGATTGTCAGGCTTCCCTATGGGACTGCTGAGTTGGTCACTGGCAACTGTTTGGCTTAACTATTGGGCTGTGCAGTATGGAGTCATCCCTTTACTCTCTCTCCTGGTCTCTTTTGCAAAGGGAGACTGTAATGTCTCAAGACACCATACGCCTTGCTGTATTCTGACACATAATTGTAATCACTATTGATTGGTTGTAGAGAAAAAAAATCTATTGAAAGTAGGAAACAAGCTGTAAACAGTCTTGCCAAGACAAAAATGACTTCTCTTAGGAAAATAAATAAAGAAAACCAGAAGTCTAGCCCACCTCAAAGGAACCACACCATTATCAGTCACCTACTCTTGTTTCTTTATCCTCATTAGCACAATGCTCCCCCCCAGCACAATGCTCCCCACCACAGCACAATGCTCCCCCCCCAGGACACACATACATAGAATTGATCTTACTTTTCTTTCCAGCTTGGTTTTCTGTGTATACCTAACCATATGTAAATGTCCACGACATATTTCATTTGAGTGCCTATTGCCAAATAACTGTTTTTTTAAAACCAGGTTAAGAAAACACAGAAAGTGGGAAGTATGGGGGGGAGAGAGAGAGAGAGAGAGAGAGAGAGAGAGAGAGAGAGAGAGAGAGAGAGAGAGAGAATCGCTTGAGGGCCAAACAATGAGTTGTCATTTTTACCTAGGTTAGACTAGATTATTTGACCTGGTTAGATCAGGCTAGCAACAAACACATTTGTGAATATGGGGCACATTTTTTTATAGCTTTTTTTTAACACCCCATATTAGTTGTGGGGTTGTTGGAAAACTTTGTACACAGTAGTCACCCAGAGTCCAGGTGGTGAGAGCGAACAGCATTTTGAACACTGATGTCACAATACTAGATGGAAAACAACACTGAGTGGTTTTGTTTTGCAATCCAATGCTTGCCTGGGGTGACACACATGTCTTCCTACACTCACCAGATGGACCCAAGGTAACTTTATGTTCTTATACCTGCTGTCTTAGTCATTTCTCTACTGCTGTGAAGAGATGCCATGACACAGCAATTTTTATAAAAGAAAGCACTTAATGGAGGCTGGCTTACAGTTTCTTAGGCATAGTCCATAATCAGCATGGCAGGATTCATGGCAGTACACAGGCAGAAGTGATGCTGGAGAGGAGCTGAGAGTTCTACACCTGGGTCTGCAGGAGACAGCCACTGGGCCTGGCTTGGGCTTTTGAAACCTCAAAGCCCACCCTGCACTTCCTCCAACAAGGCCACACCTACTCCCTGCTGACCAAGCAAGCATTCAAATCTATGAACCTGTGGGGGCGATTCTTATTCAAACCACCACAGCTGCTAACTACATGCTTGGAAAGAGCTTGCTAGAATGTTTGTGAATGGCAGCGGCTGATACCACTTCTTGGAAGGAAGGCTTTATTCTTACCTAATTCCATTCTGGCAATTATGTAGCCATAAGATATATAGCCGTCTATTTTCTTCACTACCAGTCTTCACCTGTGAAATGTGTTTGTTGGAAGCAATAGATAGCAGGATATTCCTGACTTTGGGCTATGTGGAGATAATGATAACACAGAAAGTTATCAGGATCTTGTTATACGCTGCCTGTTCATATGGGTTGTTCCTCATTGTAAGAGTATTAGCACAGTGTTGATAGGTGAGGTTGCTAGCAATGACTCCAAACCCTCTTTGTATGTTATTGCTACAAAGTAGTAATTCGGGATGAAATGTCTCTGTAGTTGCAAAGGAAGCTTTCTTTATTGCTCTTTAGAATTAACTCCGTCCCCCCAAGGAAGGCTCTAGATCACACTAGTGCTCCATAAAGCAGAAAGACAATAGTTCTAGTTCATTCCAACTGCTTTGGGTTACCTTTTCTTTCTTGACACCAGAAAGAGCATTAGCGTTTTGTATTCCTCTCTGTTCACAGTTCTCTGGATGAGGCGCTTACTGCTTTGAGGAAGACACAAGAAGCTTTGTCTAAGTTATACTTTGCAATGGAACTGTTAGGCCTTCACTGATTTTCACATTCAGTTCTTTGAGCAAATGATGTATCAGCAGGGTGACAAAAGTTTCCTGTGTACCAGTAAAGGCCAAAACCTCTTATGTATTATGGAAGATAATACATGCAATGTAAAATACCTGAGACTGTAACTCCCCCTGAATGTCTTTGACTTGGACATAGGAAAGTCTTGTAAGCATAGACGGGAATTGTCTCGTGGGTGCTACATCATCTTGCATGTAGTGCTTTGGGACTTACCTCTGAGACTCAATGTGATATTCCAACTACTTAGTTTCTCTCTGTTGAGCCATGTGAAGTGAAACATTGTATCTTATAGGTGATTATTTTTATTTAATATTTAGTCTCCAATACATGGAGCCTAGTTTTCATCCCCACACAGTCACTTCATCACTGGCTTATGCAGCAACTTTTCAATAACCAAAACTGTCTTCTTAGTTTAAATGCAGGTTTCTCCATTCTTCATCATTCTCCTTCTCTTCAATTTTTTTTTTTCTTGGCTGCATCCAATAGGGAGAATCCTTCCTCTTATCTCACCCTCTCACCTGACTACTTTCTGAACCCAGGCTTTCCTGCAGAAGTCTTTGTCTTTCTCTCGTATTGTGTCTGCTCTTATATGGGACTTAAATAACTAATTGATTTTATTCTTAATTACAATTTCTAGTAGCTGTTTGAAAAAGGTGATGGGGATTTAATATGTTTGACTACTTTGAATATTTTTTATTTTGCTCTTAAAACTGTTTGTCAGCTGGACTGGTTTTAGGAATTTGGCTGGAAAACAGTCTCCTTGGAACCGTAGGGATGTGCCTCACCTTTGTGGGAAAGGATAGCATGTGATGTTCTAACTACTGAGTTTCACATGTTGGAGCCCAACAGAAACCATGCTATCCTTTCATGATCCCACACAGCTTTTCAGTTCTGCTTTGCTTAGATGACATTTTGATCATTAAATGTTTTTTTGTTTGTTTTAAAGAGTTTAAAAGACTATCTGTATTAGCACAATACGCATGTAAGAGCCTCTGGTGGCCAGAGGGTATCAGAGGCCCTGAATTGGAGGTAAACACTGTTGTGAGCTGCCCCATGTGAGTGTTAGGACTTGAACTGACTCCTCTGTGAGAGCAGTAAGCACTCCTAACCACTGAGCCATCTCTCTAGCCTTTCTCATGCATTTTTAGAAACCACTGTTTCTGCCACATTTATTTCCATTATTCCTGTTTGTGTGCGTACATGTGAATGCCACAAGATGACTTCCTTCTACCAAGTGGGTTCATCCCATGGATCAAAATCAGGTTGTCAGGCTTGGTGGCAAGTGCCTTTACTCATTGGCCCAACTTCGTAGCTCTCTGTAAGCATTTTTTGTTTTAAATGATGTTTGTGAACTTTTCACATACATTGTATTTTTATGTTCATCTTTACATCTCCAAAAGTTCTCTTTCAGTGTTGGAATCTTCCTTTTGCTGTAGCATCTCATTCTTCTTTCAGGGAATTGATACCATCTTGTCTTCCTGAGGCATTCGAGACAGTTTAAAATGTTCATATATTATTTTTAATGAGCCATGGCTGCACGTAGCAATTCAGTCAAACAATAAAAAGTATTCCCTGGTCAGGAATCTTCCCTTCCTTGACATCTCGTATTAGTTTCTTTCTTAAGGCTAGACGGTGTAGTTTCAAGAGTTTGCCTTTATCTCCCCAGTTATGACAACAAACATTTTTCTGTCTGACTTGACGATTTTTCATTTTATTCCAATTCTTCCTATTGGTATCATTTAATTCTATTAGGCTGAGTAGCACCTTTTTGTGCTACTGTATAAACCTCATAAAAACAGTGATGTTATTTATTTAATTTTATCAACAACTCCTATCATGTATATTTTAAACAAACCATTTATTTAAATAAATAATAATTTAATAATAGGGTTTGGCTCACACATGAAGAGGCTGGGATTTCCAGCCTTAGGGGTCACTGTCACTACCTCTCTGCCTTTCTTTCTGATAACCCACTCAACTCTCTGCTTCTTAAACACACCGTCTCAACGGCCTCTGCTATCCAATTGACAGAGGGGGAGCTGTTAGTCCAGTGTTCTTCGTAGGTGGAGGAGTGGTAATCTATGAATGGAATTGGGATGGGGTGGGAATCTGGGCTCTCTAGGCTTCTTAAATGGATTTTAATACCTATGCCTGCTTTTTGCTTCACCTGCCCTTGTTTCTCCCATTTCAAGTCTGTCTGAAGAAGAGATCAAGATCAATTTGAGAAAGAGCAGATCTATCTATCTATCTATCTATCTATCTATCTATCTATCTATCTCTCTCCTATCTTATATACATATAGATACACACACAAATACATACTTCAAGAAGAAGAGATCAAGGTCATGAACATGTATATATCCTATTGAGTCCATTTAATGTTTTATATATATGTGTGTTTAGAGCTGTCCACTTGGGATTGGATAACCCATCAGGGGCCTTGTCCATGAAGAAGACTAAATACCATCCCTTAAGTGCCATAGCTCTTTATCTAACGTGGGACCTTGTGAAATTTCCTCCATCCATGGGGGACATGCCATTTAGTATTATCATGGTACTAGCCTTGTTTAGGTGACCATATTGTTGAAATCTCATGGGTGTAGCTTCTTGGTCATATATAGAATACAGTGTCCCTTGGCAGACATCGTGGACTTCTGGATCTTACAATCTTCCCTCCACGCTGCTCCATGAGCCTTTAGTATGATTGTGTGGCACTGTTTAGGGCTAGACACCCATGGTTAGTTGTTCTTATCATTTTAACCAGCTGTGGGTTTCTGTAATGGTCTCTACTGCAAAATGAAGTTTCTTTGGTGAAGGGTGAGAACTATTCTCATGCATAGGTATACGTACCTGTGTGTAGAATACAGTTAGAAGTTAGTCTGGTTTGGAAAGTTGACAATGCTGGATTTTCCTCTAGAGTTTTGGACTTCCCCATTCTCCCACCCCACTCACCATTCTCCCACCCCACTCTCCATCCTCCCACCCAACTTACCACCCTCCCACCTCACTCACCATTCTCCCACCCCACTCTCCATCCTCTCACCCAACTCACCATCCTCCCACCCAACTCACCATCCTCCCATCCCCAAAACTTCTTATACACAGCCTCAAAGATACTCTAAGCATTACCTTCATGGAAGGAAACCAGATTGTATATTTGCACATTAAGAGTTTCCTAACTTACAAAAGGAAATGATCACACTGTCCAGTGAATGATTTAGTATAGATCGTCTTCTTGTGACTTTTAGTTACTGGCTTATTATATTATGGAATAACTGACACTGTCATATCAGTTCTCAGCCATTTTCGTCAGCTTTGAAAATGAAAAGCCCCATACATCTCTTATTCTATGCAAAGTTCTTGTTCTGTGCAGAACACTTGTGAAGGTCCGACTTCCCTTTCAATATATGCATGAAGGAAAAGGAAAGAAATGGAAAGACAACAAAAATCCTGGAGTATTGCCCTTGTGCTGGGAAAAGTGGGATGGTGAAATCAAACCAGCCACCTGTCTAATGGCTCTGGCTGTGCAGCCGTAATTCTATGACGTTTGAGAAAAATGCAGTGTGCGAAGGAGCTGATCTACCCGAAGTCCCCAAAGGACAGGACGGTAATAACTCCAACAGGTGTTCTGAAGCTTCTGCCAAAAGGAAAAACAATTAGATAGTGTGGGGTGGAAGTTTAGAAGTTACATACAAATCATCTTGTCTGTTTGATAGATGTTTCGTGCCTGTGCTCTGGGAGAAACTGCGTTATTTCAAAAGAGTAAATTAATCATGAAGTTGTGATATGATCTGGCGTGCTTGCTTTATCTCAAATTCAGAAGTTCATATCAGTTGTAAAGGAAAGAGATATGCACATTTATAATTAATCACGGCTTACCTCAGACTTAAGAGTGAGCAAGTGAACTGTGAATAAATGTCTTTTGTTAGTGAATTTGGCAGGAGGAGGCAAATAGGTGTTCCATTCCCTGTCCTTTGCATGCCAGGCTGTTTCATTGTCTTTGATCTCTGCACAGAACACGTCAGAGCCCTTCACATGTCTCTCAGTTGAAATTCTCAACACAGCTCTGATCATCACTTTCCACCGCTCTCCAAAGAGATGTGAGTTTTAAGTGAGGAACATCTGAAACAGCTGAGCTCAGAAAAAGCAAGACAACACTCACAAAAAGTTGCATGAGTGCACAGAATTGAAATTGTTTTCTTCAGCTAATGACTTCAAAGATCGACAGAAGTATGCCAAGTTCACTTCCTTATTGTCAAGCTCCTTCTTGGCAACTCTTGAATGAGTTTACAATGTCAGTAGTCGCAGGATGCCTCTGATGAGTAGACAGTTTATGCACAGCATGTAGATTTTCTAAACTTCTTTACCTTTCTGAAATTTTATTTTTACTTTATGTGTATGGTTTTCTTGTCCGCCTGTACGCCTGTGTACCACATGAACGTAGAACAGACGACAAGAAGGCATCAGATCTCCAAGGACCAAAGTTACAAACAGGTGTGGACCACCATGTTAGTGCTGCGAATCGAACCCAGGTCCTCTGGAAGCAAAAACAAACTCAGACACCTCTCCAACCCCAGGTTTCTAATCCTGTTATTGGTTATTTGTGCCAAGGATCTTTTACTCATCAAAAGTACATTTAATAGAAACTACGTATATGAAGGTGTACTTTGGCTCTGCATCTGTGTTATGGATGAAGGCCAATGAGAGTTATTTGTTTATTTTCATGAGGCTGAGGTCATATCTGTGTCTCTGCATGTTTGTATGTGTGGCATTGGGAGAAGTAAAGATCTGTAAGATAACCATCTAAGCGTAGTGGACTGAATTGATAGCGTAGCTGTAGTCTGAAGGTGGAAGGGTACCCACAGGCTCATGTACTTGCACATGCCATCCCCAGATAGTGGCACTGTTTGGGAAGGTTGTTCAACCTTTAAGAGATGACACCTCATTGGAGAAACTTGATCACTGGGAGCAAGGCCTTGAGTTTTTGTAGCTCAATCCCTTTTCTTGTCTAATCTTCATTTCCTGACCATGGATACAATGTGTCCAGCCACCTCATACTCCTGGTCACACTGCCCCCACCATGTTGGAGTGACTCCTTGTAGACTGTAAGTCAAAATAGACCCTTCTGGAATGCATGGGAGTTAGCCAGGCGAAGCAGGGAACAGCAGAGGCAAGAACTATATTCTGAGTGTTGTACACACAAGTTCAGACACCTGAGTACATTTGAAATAGAGTGAACAATTATGATATGGTGTTTTCTCAGTAAAATTTCAACTGATTGATGAAAAGGGTTGGCATTAAGTGTGACAACAATCTTGATAAAAGTGCAGGCAGCTTCAGAGCTATCAGTGGCATTTTATTAAACACCGTCATTGTGTCAGGTGAGATGCAGTACTGGATCTGATTTGTTTTTTTTTTTTTTAATGTAGCTCTTTACTCCATCACCCTAGGCAGACACTGTTCTGCTTCTCAATTATGGAAGGGGATTCAAACCAAAGATGTAGTGAACAAATGAGACGTCCATAAATGGGGGATCCTGAATCTAGGTAGGTATTTAGTCAACTTTGCTCATGGCCTGTCTGGGTCTGGAAGTTAATAAAAGCAGTATAGTTCACCTTCAGGTAAAATTTGTATTTAAAGAATCTTAACTTTTAAAGTAAAAAAGAAATTAACTGTCTTCAAATTGGCTGGTTTTTTTTTTTCATTCTGATGCTCCTTTTTGGTAGTGTAATGAACAGAGGTGTTTTCAAATGCCAAATGTGAGTACATGAACAACAATCAGTATGAACATGCGGAGACACAACACATGGGTTTCAAGCCCAAGCAAAAAACGAACTCAACTGTGAAAATCGTGTACGGATTGCTATATCTAATAGCTAAAGAAAAAACAAAACCTAATGTGCTGTCTTAGGTTTCCAAGGAAGGCCCCTAAGAACTGTGGTTATTTGAAATAAGCCCCACACCAAAAGGGCGCCCATGGTGTTATTTTCAACATTACAGGCAAACCTTGGCTTCTGTGTGTTTGACATCTCAAATCCCCTATAAGTTCCTCACTGTGATCCAGCTTGGTCTGTTTACCAAATCTAAATCTCTGGAAAATTTGCTCCTGCAGAAGATCTAGAAAAGATGATTTATCTTGATGGTGAACATTTGTCATGCACCCTCTGTTGCTTAGGCTTGCTGGGGGCTGGGGTTTCCATTTCTAGCTTGACACCGCTGGGAATAGCTGGGAATACCCTTTCTCATCTTGTTCCCTGTTCACTTTCCTTTGGTCCTTCCCATTAACCCTTTTATGTCTGCCCACAATCTGGCTTACTATTTGTCCTTGTAGGTGCATTTTCTGGCATCTAACTTTGAATTTCCTTCTCATGGCATCTTGTTTTCTGTCTTTCCTTTCATTTTGAATTTTCACTTTTAAAAAAGCACAGACCTGATGTGACCCAATTCCCTGCCTTGTGTTTTTCTTCCTCCTGGATAGCATGGCTAAGGCAGGCTGATTCACAATGCTGGATTTTCTTTCTTTCTTTTTTTCCGTCCCCAGCTGTATAATTTCTAGTATGGTTTTATTGCTTTGGAAAAGACTGAAAGATTGCCAAGTGACCCAGGGCTTTTGTTTCTCAGCACCCAAGGGACAGCATTTAAATTTTATGGAGTGTGAGGTCTTATTTTGGATACCAGACGTCTCCTTTGGCTCAGGAAACCTTTGGGAAAATGGATATTGAAATCTTTAAGTAATGCATACTAAGTGCTTTCTTGACAGCTTCCTTGTCTGTGTAGATTTCGAGTAAACATGCCAATTTAGATACGAAGTTAATAGAAATAATTTACAGTATTCCTACACTGCAGCATTAAAGTTTTCTTTATAAGATAATTTATGCCCACCAAAGCATGAAAAAATAGAAAAATATCTATTTTATCGTTATTAATGTATCTCTGAGGTGTTAAAAATTTTTATTTCCTTCAGATAAAAAAATGTCATTTCTCTTGGTTTGTGACTATTGAAAATAATTTATAAATATTATGCACATATTTTTGAATTTTTTAAGTATAATAGCTAAATTATCTTCATACTCTAGAATTTTCACTGAAAAAACCCTTCTGTATAATATTCTTTGGTGTGTATGTTCAGTCAGTCATGACCAATTGGACACCTTTTGTGTGTGTGTGTGTGTGTGAGATGTGTGTGTGTGTAGTGTGTTGTATGTGTGTGTAATGTGTGTTGTGTGTGTGTTGTATGTGTATGTGTGTGTGTGTGTTGTGTGTGTGTTGTGGGTGTTGTGTGTATGTGTATAGTGTGTGTTGTGTGTTGTGTGTGTGTAGTGTGTGTGTGGTATTGGGAATTGTACCTGAGGCTTCTTGCCTGCTAGGCTGCTCTTCCTTTCACTGTGAGGCATTCCTTTTGTTAGTGTTTACCAAGATCGACTTTGTTTCATCCTTCAGAGATTTTCTTGCTCCCACAGTCTTGTCACAGGTGCTTAAGGAAACGCTGAACCCTGTCTCGTGGCGGCATAGTAATCTCCTTCCACAGAACTCTGGAACACATTACAGGTAACAGGAACAAACTGGAAAAGCCCGGGGTTACCTTTGATGAAATAGTGTGAACAGGTAGTAGGTAATATTTCCAGAAGTGAAAATACAGACCGACAGGCACAGCTCCCCAGGGAAAATTTACAGATGTCACTCTTCAACACGAATAAAGAATGTGGCCCTACAACCGACAGCCTCAGCGCTCTGTACAGGTGGAAAAAACAGCGTTGTAAACTCATTAGGGGCAGTCTGATTTTAGATAACGTGTCAGGACTGCAAGCAACAGAAAAAAAAAAAAAAAAGAAAAACCAGCTTAGACAGCAAACAGCATTACGGTCCATGCTTGAACATCCAGCGGGGGCAGCTTCAGGCAGGCTTAATCCAGAGGCTCAGGCAGGTTTTCTGTTTGTTCAGCTGGAGGCTCCTCCGTGCATTGGGTCCAGCATCCCCCTGGTTTGCTTCCGACACAGACTGACTATAGTTACTCTAAGCCTCACAGTTCCATTTCATGACTTTCAGAGAAAGTGAAAAACTCTTTTCCTAGTGGCTTTATTCTTAAATTAAAGTGAGAAAAATTATTTCCCAGGAGTTGTCTATGACCTTTCTTTGTATTCCAGGTGTCTAAAACATATCACATGTCCACTCCTGTACTAATCCTTGTACAAGGACCGGGCCACAGGATGATTGACTTGCCCGTGCTCCTGAACCAATCACAATGGTGGATGCATTGCGATTATCTTTAAGCCAATCGGATTCACTCTATGAAGAAGATATATGGTTAGTATATACACATATATGAGCTATACGGGGGCTGGGGGAAAGATGGCTGCATAAAGGGAAACCAAGCCATTGTTAGGAAGGGAAAAAAATAGATGCTACCTAAGTTTGCTCCATTGAAGTTTTTAGTCTGAAGCATGCTGCAGTTTAGGGCTTAAACATATTAAAACATTAAAATACTTACACAATTTTAATAGGTAATGCATCCAGTAAAAATCATTATTATGACAAATTTTTGTGTTGTTTGTTTAACTTTATTGAAGGGGTAGCTGAAGGGATATTGGGGCCAAATGGTTCTGGAATTCTGTTTTCTAGGTTTTTACTATTCTCGTTGGCCATCTTTGTGACTTTGGCATTCTGCTTCATCCCTTTGTGCTTTAGTTTACTTTTCCCATCTGTAAAATGGGACCATGCAAAGGCTTACTGAATAGGGCTGTCGTGGGGATGAAGGGAGTTAACACTCATCTGTAAGTCTGACTTAGAACAAGGCCTGATAAACAAATGCAGGAGAGATTTAAAATTTTCATTACATAGTTTGATAACCTTACTCTTGTCCTCTCCATTGGTTATTTATATTGTGTTATAATTTATAAATATAATTTATTTTATAATTATAATTTTATAATTTATAAATATAAATAAAAATTATTTGACACTAGTTATATTTTAATTCTCATAATTTGAGATATAATGATTTTTTTTCAAAATATCTTGGGAAGTGGTAGCATGCTTGCTTAGCCTATGTAGAACTCTGACTTTAATTTACAGTCACACACACACATACACACACACACACACACACACACACAGTGGGCAAGGAAAAGAGAGCACATAAGCTTGGGTTAAGGGGGGGGAGAGAAGGTATATATATATATGTTGAGAAGGTTCATCAGTATCTTTTATACTCTATACAGTTTATGTGCTTTCTTTTTAAGAACTTTGTGGTTCAGTATGTGCTTTTAAATTTATATACATATAAATATATGCATGCCTATGTGTGTACAGCTGTCTGTATGTCACAGAGGTAGATGAACCCTTCTCCAAGTTTGCTGTTGACATCGCATATGACCATGAAGAAATGACGGCTTTTTCATGATACAGTGAGACTTTCTGTAGAGTGTAAAGTAGCTGAGGTAGGTCCGTAGATATCTCAAGAAAGTAGAAAAGTAATCTTGCTCATGTTTTATTGCAGTTAGGAGATGGGTACAGGGGAGGGTCCTTACCCATAGACCAGGGATTGTGAAGTCTGTCCTCTGCCTGCTCCCCTTCCAGACTTTCACTAGGTTACCCAAATGAGAGGAAGTGTGGTGGTGGGCCTCAGAAACCATCAGCAGTCAGATCTCATAAGTGGGGTCAGACTGTTTATGTTGTACAAAATACAGAGGATGCAGAAATCAAATCTTTTGGCATTCGTATAACCCCCTCCAACACTGAATAGTTATCTATTTGAATTATTCCTGACAATTTTATTCTCCTAGACTGGGTATTTTATTTTTTTTTTTAATCTACTTCTTACTGTTAGGAACTCTCTTAAGCCTCCTATTGTGTGTGCTGAACCAAAGAAAAGGGCTACTTGGGAAGTAAATCTCCTGGAAAAAATCAAATTGTCTTATGGGCTTTCCTCTTTTAAATGGCAAGTCATTTAGGATTATCTACAGTACTGTGTAATAGATAACATCAGCTTCCACATATCAGCCAAATGACAATATATTCTATTCTTGGCATGTTACTCGGAGGCCAGACAATCAACATCAGTCAGCCAGATAAAAACCAGCTGAAATCATCTCAAGTGTTTGTATTCTTCTCAGTCTTATTGACTGTCATTTTAATTTCAGTTATTAATTTTGTTCCATGTTTCTACCTTTGTTTTGTGTATCAGCCTTTTCTGGAAGAAGGCAGTGATGACTCTGGGTCAGATAGATTCCAGGGAACTCTAAAGATAATGAAAGTTAGACTATATTTATATTACATGTAACATATTATATATAACATATATTAGTAATACTTTTTGTACTTTTAATGGAAAATACTATCAAAAAACTAGGTAGTTGAAGCTTATTTTGTTCAGAAAATGCAAATTGATTTTTAAGGAGCATATTTTTTCTAATGTACATGAATTTAAATGCTTGCTTAGCTTACACTTTAAGGGTGTGATACATTTTTAACTAGGGGGGACAATAAAACATCTGAAGCCTGCTCTAACTGCACTACCTAGTGCATAGATGAGAAATAAAAAGTTCATTCGCGTCTTCTAGACTCAACCCTAACCAGCTTGCTGTGAGCCAGGTAGTCATTTCTTTACCCACTCAGCAAGTGGTTGTCTAGAACCTAGGGCCTATTGTTCAACCCTTAACTGGAGATGCTTTGTTTGAAAAGGACAGTAGACAGTGAGGGGTCAAAAGGTCAAAGGGTCAGATTGTAGTGACCCTATCACAGAACAACACAGATCCATACCATGAAGTGTGACGAAGGCCACGGAGCTCTTAACCTCTCCGAGTTCCATTTTTTCTCCCTTCCTGTCAATTGTACATGATTCAGAGAGATTTTCTGCTAAAGATGAAAGCAAAAGTCCACATATGTCACAGTGTACATGTATGCAAAGTATGCTCAGTGCATACTTGGCTAGCAATAGCTAATACTATTAATAGTGCTTTGATTCATGATCACTGAGTGATATATTCTAAAGATGCCTTAGAAATATTGTCTTAAAATTAGTAGGCATGAAACACAATTTTATTATGATTTTACATAAGTTGCACTCTTCCTGCAAGCCTTTGAATGATTTCTTCTATGATAACAACTTTATTACTTTGTATTTTATTACTCCAAATAATCTGCTTCTAGGTACTTCCTATGTTCAGTAGGCTGTTTGTGCGACCAGTCATCCCTCCATCTCTGCATCTGTCTGCTCCAGTTCCTTCAGCCATATTCTTTAGATAGCATGGAAAGTAATATTTATTGTGCACTCACCATATCACGATGTGTGACATATCACAGACACTTTAAATCATGTATAGCTGCAACAGCAAGCCTATAATTTATTTTTTATCATCATTTGCAAATGATAAACTGATCCAAATCATAAGACACTATTAGAATCATTTTGCCAATTCTTTTTTGTTTGTTTATTTTTGAGATTGTGATTTATTGCGTTTCTCCCTTCCCTTTTCTCTATCTAAACCCTCCCATAGACCTTTGCTCCTTGCCCTTAAATTAATGGCCTAATTTCACTAACTGTTATTGCATGCATATATGTGTTTGTATATACATATGTATTCCTACGTTTAAGATGTTGAGTCCATATAATGTTACTTGTATGTATGTTTTCAGGGCTGACTGGCACTGGATAACCAATAGGTGTGCTCTTCCCTGGGGAGGATTGACTCTCTTGCTCCCAGCTTTACTCAGTTGCCAGTAGTTCTTTGTATATGTTTGAAGACTCATGGCTTTTCACTGGGCTGTTGGCATGTTCACTGGTGTCCTTGTTCAGCTCATATTTGGGCAGTCATATTGGTGAGACTTCATGGGTGTAGTGCCTAATGTTACTAGAAGACACAATCTCACACATGTGAGTAGAGTCCAGTGTTACTAGGAGACACAATCTCACAACAGACTCTCGGATTCTCTGGCTCTTATACCCTTTCTGTCCCCTCTTCTGCAATGTTCCCAGAGCCTCATGTGTGGGAGTGTTTTGTAGATGTATCCGTTGGAACTGGGTGCCATAACACTGCATTTTGATTGGTTGTAGATTTCTGCAGTGGTCTCTGTTGCAAAGAGAAATTTTCTTGAAGTGTGTGTGTGGGGGGGGGTGGTAAAAACTGCATTTACCCATAGTTATAAAGACAAATGTTTATAGATTGTTGTTAGGGATTATGTTGGTTTAGCAAATAAAGAGTTGTAGATTTTCCTCCAATAGCCATGATTTCACTAGCACTGAGTAGCTAACAAGTTTTCCAATACTAGGCATGGTTTCCCTCTGGTTGAACAAGTCTTATGGTCCAATTAGAGAGTTGTTGCCCTTTGTCTTTAGACAATGTGAGATCTTTCATGGCATTCCTGAAACTTCAGTTCTCCATGGATCTTCTCCAGTTATCTCAGTTGAAGGAAAACTTTCTGTCTCATGTGTGCTGAACTTGAGTTTAATTCTATATCCCAGTGTCTGCCACATTCTGAATTCCATTCCAGGTTGATTAAAAAAATGGGTGTTATGTGGCTTAAATGAGAATCTCCCCCATAGGCTCATAACTTATTCCGTCTGACAGTTGGTGGAACTGTTTGGGAAAGATTAAGATGTGTAGCCTTGATGGAGGAAGTGTCACTGAGTGTGGGCTTTGAGGGTTCAGAAGCCTATACCATCCAGTTAGTTGTCTCTGCCTCACATTTGTAGGTCAGAATGCCATCTCTCAGCTACTGCTACACCACCATGCCTGCCATGTCTGCTGCCTGGAGCCATGTTTCCTAGCATGATGGCCATGGACTCTAACACTCTGGAACTATGAGCCCCAAATTAAGTTCTCTCTTTTGTAAATTCTCTTGGTCATGGTGTCTTATCACAGCAATAGAAGAGTAAGACAAGTTCTTTGTTTGAGCTAGATTTTGTTTGTTTGTTTGCTTGTTTGTTTCCTTAAAGGATCAGGGAATTTGCTCTATGCTTTACAGACAATTTAATAGGTAGCCATGTCATCAAGTGGAATTGCTCTGTACTGTCCCTCTAAGCTCTGGGAATATATATATATATATTTAACCAAAAACACAGTAGAGTATTTTTGATGATAGTAGCTTCAAAGGCCACAGAAATAGATAATTTGAAGATAACTTGGTGCTTCATAGCATTATAGTATAGCCTTTCTTGTAACTTATTACATTTCCTGTTACTAAGTGCATATGTATAAGCATCATGTGTGACCTACTGTGTAGCAGATGGTTCTGAACCTACCACATACCCTGAGGTCTCTGAAGACTTATCTAGTTTCAAAAGTCCATTTTGGACAGTTGCCTTATTGTTGGTAAGATGGATCATTTTTGTATTAGTTACTTTTTTCATTCTCACAACCTGTCAAAAGCAGACTAAAGAAGGATGAGTTTATGATTGAGGGTACAGTCCATCATTGCAGGGAAATCACAGCAGCAGGAGCTTGAGGCGACTGATCACATTGTAGCCACAGCTAAGATGTGTGCTGGCTCTGAACTTCCTTCCCCCTTTAAATCCAGTCATGGTACCCTCAATCTATGGAATGGCACTGCCCACATTCAAAGAATCTCTTTTCTCAGTTAAACTTCTATTAAAACATGCTCAAAGATGCTCCCCGAGGCCTGTTTCCATGGAGATTCTAAATTCCTTCAAGTTGATAATGGAAGTGAACCATCTCAGTATTGGCAGTCTGTAAGCTCCAAGAGGCAGAGCTGTTATCTTGATTACTACTAATCCCCAATTCTTAGAGCTGTACCTACGTGGAGTAAGTACTCAAGTATATGGTTGTGCCTGCCATCAGTTTAAATCTTCTGAGAAGCAGATGGATTCTCAGAAAATAAGCTGATGACTTACACATCACAGTTCGTCATCGAATGAAGTCAAGACATGAACTCAAGCAAGGCAGGAACCTGGAAGCAGGATACGTTGGGTGACTCCTACAAAGACAATGGATTGTCTAAAAGATTCCCTTTAACTGGGACCTTTCCCCTCTAGGGTGACATAATTTTTTTTACAAAGTATCTGTGCGTTTTTAACTTTATACTACTGTCAAGTGTACAGCAAACCAGAAGACATCACAGTAGTGTGTTGGGCTGATTGTTTTGACTGCTCTCTCGAGTGCCTTTCTCCTGGTCCACCTTCTATCTGCGATCTTTCTGGAGCTGGCCACTGAGTGTAAATCCTCATCTCAAGTCCTCACTTCACCACCACGTTCTTCTGGAGTGAGCCCAGCAGCTCCATCTCTCGCTGTGCAACTGACAGAACCCTGAGAGATAACCAAATGCATCAGCTGCTTTCCAGGATTTATAAAAATAGGGTTTTGGACAGGACTTTGTGGGAACCTGAAATGACGGGAGAAGCTACAAGCCAGGTCAGGAGTTGCTGAATGGAGAGGTGGAGTGTGTACAATGAGGACAGTACTTCCTCCGGGATTTTAGAGTAGCCCAGTTTTCTTTAGATGGAGTTCTAACATGTTGATTAGAATTCTGGTCCCCCAATGAAATGACCACAGTTATCTGGTCACCAGGACAGGCTTTATCACCTTTACTCAAAGATAAGCTGGAGAAACTGTAGATGTTGAACAAATGGATTTTTAGCCTAACAACCCCTCTTCTCTTTGTCCTTTGTAAGTGAAAGTTTGGGGAGTAATCATACATAAAAGACACAGGAACATATTTCACACGGTCGTTTGGCAGGAGTTCATTTGAACCACCATACAATATGAGATAGCAGATGCATCTTTCTCGTTTTCTTTCCGATCTGCTATGTCCTTCCCTGTTGGATGTGCCATTCTCTTTGATGGGATCTTGTGGGGAGTATGGGTCTCCGTTAATTAGTTAGCTCTAGTCACAGTGGTTAAAAGAAGTGCAGTGGTGTTCCTACCCAGTCAGGGAAGCCTCTCAGGAGTCCTTAATAGCAAATGAGAAATAGCAGTGGTAACAAGTGAAAATACACCATTAAAAATCTCTATTTCTCAATCAGGTGTAGTAGCATACATCTTAATCCCAACACTTCGAAGGCAGAGGTGGGCAGATCTCTGTGACTTTGAGGCCGGCCTGGTTTACATAGTGAATTCTAGGACAGCCAGAGCAATATGGTGAGACCTTGTCTCAAAAAAACAAAACAAACAAAACAAAGACCTACCAACCAACAAAATCTCAGTTTCTCGATCTATGCTATATGGTGATTTTTTTTTCCAACGAGACTCCAAATACTATCATCGGGTACATTAAATTAACCCAGACACTTACACTATGTAATATTTAGTCTTAAAAAGTAAAAACAGGAAGCTATTTCTCATGCTAACAAATACAAATAACAAATCGCAGAAGGGTGCCTTTTAAGGTCCAAGATATCATTATTGAAGGAAAAACATAGCATGCTTTGTACGAGCTAGACCAGCCTCCCCCCGCCCCGTAGATATCCCGATAATTTTAGCCTTATTAACTCTTTCTGATTTTCCTTTATTTTTCTCTGTGCCCCTATAAGGACCTCCTGAGAGTTAGTACTATGAAAATGATTCTGAACATTAACCCAGGCCCCATTATGCTTCCATTATGAGCATTGAAAATAATTTCCCATCTTTCCTTTCCTTTAGTATTTAGTGTATGTTGCCTTTAACAAAGAAATGTCTCACTGTCCTTGGCTCGCATATGTCCCCACCCCCACTCCATCTCTTGCCACCTCCTTCACCCTCGGGGCTGGTCACCTCTATCATCTTTCTGTGGTGCTGAATGCATGCAGCTTCTGGGACACTTTGGAATGAAAGGTGATATGAAATTGTAAAGTGTTTTTTTATCAGAGTTCTGCCAATATGTCTCAATGCTGACACACAACACCTCTTCTATTTCAGTGTTGTGACGGGAATACAGCTGGCCCCGCACTGCACTCAGAGAAGCATGTGAGATTATATTTCATCCCCGTAGGGACCCCAAGCTTTAGAGCATCTATGACATTAGATAATTATGTGCAAGATACAGAAAGGAGACTAGCACTTGTCTACACAGGGAGTGCTCTCTGACACTGTCTAGGAATTTGATAAAAATACACAGCATCAGGCCCTGCCTAAGGCTTTTTGAATAGAAAAAAAATCTACAATTTACCTCTGGGGACTTTTGCACACTGTTAGGATACTAGATGTTTGCTATTTCAGTATGTACTGAATTCCTTCCTATGGTATCCATGTCTCCTTCCCCTTCCTCAGTCTGGCAGGACTAGTAATCACAGAGAATTAGCATTTTGTCTGTAAAAGTAGGCATACTATTCTAGTCTGGGTACTTATACTACAAAGATTAAGATGGGGTGGTCAATGGGACCACAGTAGGACAGTTAGGATTTTATATTTCTTCATACTCTAGTAGGAGAGTGTGACTTTTCCTTTTGAAGTCACAAACCTGGAAACATCTGAATATGGAGTTGTCAATGGCTATTTTCTAGCTAAGTGATGAATAACCATATCATACGGGGGCAAGAAATTAACAGTCATAGAGAAGCTGAGATAAGCGGTGAAGACCTAGCATATACCCTTAAGAAAGGAAGCTCAGGCCTTTTATGATACAGATGGGCATTGGAAGAGGAGCAACACTGTGAGAGGACAGAGATTGCAAACAGCGGCTCATAGTGCAAGAAAACCCATCAAGTTTTGTCTAGCATCCCATTTGCCGATACTCTGGAGTTTCCTCTTCATGACAATAAAATCCTATGGAGGTTTTATCGATGTGGTAGTTTCTTTTTCAAGCAACTTGGAAGTTGTAACACTGCACAGTGATGTATTTTACCCCCACAAGCATCCAGTATAGCAAACATTTCTATTGTTTGAGTAGCTCATCATTGAGCAAAGAATATGACACAGCACAACATTTCTCAAGCATTTGCCACAACTGCCTCTTTGAATAGAGAAATGGAAAGAAATTAAAATTCTTCTTATTAAAAGAAGCTCAATATGAGTGAATGAGATTTTGTAAGCTAGAGTTAGCCATGGTATGTTTACAACCATGCTGTCACCCAGGAAATATTGTGTTTCTGAAAACTAATTTTCACCTTTCGGAAGTAACATTGGAAATAGAGGGTGTTTTGAAAATAAAGAGGCTTGGGTTAAAATAACAGTTCTACTGTTTATTTACGGGATGCTTTGGGTAAACAGTCCATACTTCCTAGCTTTCAGGTTTTCTGTCTGTTAGAAAGGAATAACAATGCCTGCCCTAAGACTCTCAGGATGATTGCATACAATGTTGTACCAGTAAACGGGCAAATGTGCTGACATTTATAATGTTAGCCAGATAGCATCTCCTGGCCATGCCAGACACCAATGGGAAGCTGTAAGGATGTATCTAACATCTGCAGAGTGATATTGTGATTAACATCCTCATAGACCAGTGGTTCTTGAGTGTAGGCACACTTTAAGACCATTGAGGATCTGGTTAAAATTCCTATGTCCACGCCATTCAGGACCAATTAGTTTACAGTCTCATGGGTCCTATATAATAGATTTTCAAGCTTAATCTAGGTGACTACAGTGAGATGACAAGTTTGGAAAGCCAAACTGTAAACATCCAGTCTAAAGCGTGAAGAAAATGTAAAGATAGCTACAGCTCTCATCTCAAGAACGTGCTACCTAGGTTTAGAAATAACTCACCATAGGAATTTTGAAGACTTTCTCTTGTTTTGAATTGTTTAAGCACTTGTCAGATGACTGTTAAATAAATGCTTACCCCTCCTAAATATATTTGAATAAAGTGTGAAAATTAAAACAAGCAATTCTTTAATTGGTCGACACTACTTGAAATCTTGAGGAAGGAAGCCCTAACGGTCATGACCTTTAATGACATGTGACATCTTTCTCCTTGAAGGGAAAGACTTAATCTACAAGTTGAGGCTTAGCAGAAACTAGACAACATTCACAGAGGAGAAGTGGGCTTATGATACGATATCCACTTCGCTGAGAAACATGTCAGTTGTCACAAAGAACTGTGGATTAATGGCAACTTCCTTTTCTTGACAAGGCAGGGAGATTTCCTGTTTCAAGAACAGTAAAAAAAGATGTCCTGTTTTGCATGTACTTCACAGCACATAGAAATCTTGATGTCTCATGATTCACTTCCTAGAGTTTAAGTTAGGCATGATGGGTAGCATATGAAGTACACATTGACAATTATAGAAAATAACTGATTATTGAACAAAGATCTAATATCTTGAGTAATTGTTAACTTTAAATCATTACTTTGTGATAATATTTGCTGAAATGTGGGGAGTGATCCCAGGTCAGAACTAGAAAGGAATCTTTCAGCTCTAATAGGGCTTCCTGAACATGATACTACAGAAAGATCAGAGACAATAGTAGAAATAAATTGTGAAGAATTTACCTTCTGTTGACACGTAAAAACTGTGGAAAAATCTATGGAAATAAAAAATTTAGATATAAATGTCTAATGATTAAATTTCTATTTCCTTAAACATTTATCATCTCTTTGTGTTGCATCTTCCAGACCCTTTTAGTGTATAGTTTCCGATACACTATATGAGTTGTGAATGATACTTGTTCTATTGTCCTATTGAATACTTGAATTTATTCCTCCCACTTAGCAGTATGGTGATATCTAGAAATCATTCTATATGAAAATTTACCACAATTTCATAATTATTTTCCAAGGCAGTAACTCAATCATCAAAAAAATTCTTCTGATATTAACACACAATAACATTTATCTACTAATTCTAAAATAATATTTATTTATTTATTTATTTATTTATTTATTTATTTATAGAGCTGGAGTTCAAAACTATGACTTTGAACATGCTAGCGAAGTACTCTCCCACTGCTTTTCCAGTCTTCTTAATTTTTTTTCTTTTTTTGGGGGGAGGGATTTTCTCTTTCTTTTGTTTTCTTTCTTTTTTTATTGGATATTCTATTTATTCACATTTCAGATTTTTTCCCTTCTCCTCATCCCCCATATACCCCCTATCTCATCCCTCCTCCTCCTTTTTGCTTTTATACTATTTTAATTACATGCAAGTATTAAGGTCAGTTGTAGGTTGAGGAACTAGCAATACAATAGGTGTGCAAATAGTCAAGGAACAAGCAAGGCAATAAACAAAGTCCCGTGATCAATCCTGTGTTCACTATTTCTAAGGGCTTATCAGAATGACCAAAATATCTGAGCCTACTTCCCTGTCCTAGTCCAAAGTCATTTTCATGCCTGAAGCCTACTTCTTTGTTCTACCCTAAGGTTTATATTCCTGTCTGAAATTACTTCTTTGTTCTAGCCTAACTATGCAGTCTTCTTAATAGGAGTAAAATTAAATAATATTTCCAATACTTAATAAATTATGATTTTTTTTAGGAAATTAGAAATGTGCTTTTAGTATATACAAAATAGGCATTTCGGTACAAGTCAGTTTTCCAACTGGATTAATTCCTTCTGGTAAGTATAGGTAAAGCATAAAAGAAGTCGATATAAGCTTCTCAGTGTGAACTAAGGGACAAACCCTGAGCACTGAGAATATTAATCTCTGGTGTTCTCCAGCCATGCTCTCTTTGCTTGTTGTGAAATGCAAACCTTACTTTGTGTTCCTAATGTTTACATTGAAGTGAATTCTCAAATGTATTTCCTTGCAGTCTTCCTCGCCAACATATTTTAGATTTTGAAACTATTTCATTGCTGTTTCTCTTGCTGGCTGGATCGCTAAAGGCCGTGCCATTTGCAACTGATAGAACAGCTGCAGTTTCTGGGCACTTGCATACGTTTCCCTCACTGACAACTGCTCTGAAAGTTCACCCTGTGCGTGAAAACTTGTATTATTTGCAATGGGCAGGTGTTTATTGCCTTCTGTGGATGAAATTTCCTGTAATGGTGGGATAGAAATTGTAGTTGCCAAAGGAATTAATTGGCATTAATCATGGAATTTGTCACTTACACTAACGAATGCAGATTGTTGCATTTTATTACATGTGATGTTGGAATAGATAGTAACTTTGGTCTTTAAGTCAAGAACAACCCATTCGCATCATTTAAAAATGAAAAATATTATCTCTGCTGCAGCGTAGTCCTGTTTTCAGTAGAACCAAAAAAAAAAACCCTAACAATTTCATAAAGTTTTATAGAATTCTTGGTTACTTATTGGTTAACTCAAGTGAATTTATTAATGGAATGCCTGTGTGCGCATGTGCACATGCACATGTAATTGAACCCCAAACTCTCAATCCCTTTGCCTCAGTATCCTCAAGGCTGAGATTATATGTGTGCACCACCATTTCTATAGCCTAAGAAACATGAAAAAATTTATTCTGCCTGGGATTAAAAGCTGTGGAACACATTGGCACCGTCATGAAAAATGCAGTACCAATTCAAGTGTTTAATGTATTCATTGACATGACCAAATTGGTATCAATTTTCAGGAATAAATATAGGTATAAGAGTATAAGTTTATAAAAAAGAGAGACAATGTATAACTTGTAAATTTTATTTAGATGTTAGCTGACTGAGGTATTTACACACTAGTCATCCATTTGAAACACAGAGCAACCATGAAGTATCTCTTACGTCTCAGCTCCAGTTTCAAGGTAGTCAGAAAATATTCTTCTCAACTTACTTGAAACAAATTAAATGTACACATATACAGTCTAACACAAAGACAATGCATTCACACACATACACTTCCTTTTATAGTAGCTTTTTCGGTTCTGGCAGTTTTTTGTTTTTTTTTTTTTACTTGTATGCAGTGTATTATGGTCATATACCTTCTGTGCTGGTTAGTTTTTGTCAACATGACACAAGTTAGAGTCATCTGAGAAGAGGGAACCTCTAATTCAGAAAATGTCTATATCAAATTGGCCTGTAAATAAGTGTATTGATTAATGATAAAGTATTGATGTGAGAGGGCTCAGACTTTTAAGGACGGTGTCCTTGTATATGAAAACAAACAGAGCAAACCAGTAAAAAGCTGTCTCCATGGTCTCTGCTTTGTTCCCTACATCTGAGTTCCTGCCTTGATTTCCTGTCCTAACTTCCTTTCATGAGGGTCTGTAAACTGTAAGCAGAAACCCTTTCCTCCTCACGTAGCTTTCAGTCATGTGTATTATCGAAATGATATAAACCAAGCTAGGACAGAAGTTGGTACTAGAATGTGGCATATTTCTGTGACAAATATAGCCATGCTGTTTTTGGGAAGACTGTGGGATAATCTGGGAAGTTTGGCCTAGAAAAGCCAGTGAGTGCTTGGAGCATAATGTGTAATAACGCATTGTGTGGCTCTGGGCTGGAGCAGACACAGAGTCGGTCTGCTCCCGTCCTGTTGA
>NW_021621323.1:12645023-12646373 GCF_004785775.1 Grammomys surdaster | reverse complement strand
GACACAGAGTCGGTCTGCTCCTGTCCTGTTGAGAAACTGAATCCTGAGTCATCCAGGAGCCACTGCACTCAGAGCAGCTGGAGCCACTGCACTCAGAGCAGCTGAAACTGAATCCTGAGTCATCGAGGACCCACTGCACTCAGAGCAGAAGGATTTCCAGATCCAAGAGGTGGCCTGAGTCCCAGGAGTTATTCCACCCAGGAGATTAGGAGCATAAGATCACAGAGACCTCTGGACTCTGAGGAGCTCTGCAATAAGCAAGATAAATGGAAATACAGACTCCAGTTTTACACAGTGAGGGCAGGTACCACTAGAGTTAACCAGATGGCGAAAGGCAAGCGCAAGAACATAAGCAATGGAAACCAAAGTTTCTTGGCATCATCAGTGCCCAATTCTCCCAATATAGCAAGCCCTGAACACCCCATCACACCTGAAAAGCAGGATTCAGAATTAAAATCACTACTCATGATGATGATAGAGGATTATAAGAAGGAATTAAGTAACTCCCTTAAAGAAATACAGGAGAGTACAAGTAAACAGATAGAAGCCCTTAAAGAGGAATCACAGAAATCCCTTAAAGAAATGGAAGAAAACACAAAGAAGGAATTAAACAAAAACATTCAGGATCTGAAACTAGAAATAGAAACAATAAAGAAAGTTCAAAGGGAGACAACCATGGAGATAGAAAACCTAAGAAAGAGATCAGGAGTCACAGACGCAAGCATCACCAACCGAATACAAGAGATAGAAGAGAGAATCTCAAATGCAGAAGATACGGTGGAAAATATTGACACAGTTGTCAAAGAAAATGCAAAATGCAAAAAACTCCTAACTCAAAACATCCAGGAAATCCAGGACACAATGAGAAGACCAAACCTAAGGATAATAGGTATAGATGAGAATGAAGATTCCCAACTTAAAGGGCCAGTAAATATCTTCAACAAAATTATTGAGGAAAACTTCCCTAACCTAAAGAACAAGATGCCCATAAACATACAAGAAGCCTACAGAACACCAAATAGACTAGACCAGAAAAGAAATACCTCCCGTCACATAATAATCAAAACATCAGATGCACAAAACAAAGAAAAAATACTAAAAGCAGTAAGGGAAAAAGGTCAAGTAACATATAAAGGCAGACCTATAAGAATTACACCAGACTTCTCACCAGAGACTATAAAAGCCAGAAGAGCCTGGACTGACATCATACAGACACTAAGAGAACACAATTGCCAGCCCAGATTACTATACCCAGCAAAACTCTCAATCACTATAGATGCTGAAACCAAGATATTCCATGACAAAACCAAATTTGCACAATATCTTCCCACAAACCCAGCACTTCAAAGG
>NW_021621323.1:12587860-12635023 GCF_004785775.1 Grammomys surdaster | reverse complement strand
GAGGAGACTGAGAGGAGGAGAGTGAGAGAGGGGAGGGAGAGAGGGGAGGGAGAGAGGAGAGGAGAGAGGAGAGGAGAGAGGAGAGGGGAGAGGGGAGAGGGGAGAGGGGAGAGGGGAGAGAGGAGAGAGGAGAGAGAGGAGAGAGGAGGAGAGAGGAGAGAGAGAGGAGAAGGAGAAAGGAGAATGTATTCATACTAGGGAACACATGTGGAGGTCAGGGGAATATTTCTGAATTCAGCCTTCTCCTTCTAACTTGTTGAAGTAAAATCTCTCTTGCTTTTGCCTCTGCTTCCAGATGGCTCCCTGTCTTTGCTTTCTACCCCATCACAAGGATGCTGTGATTACAGGTGCGTGTCATGTATCTTACCTTCTCACATAGAGATCAAACCATGCTGTCAGGCTCTCAGGACAAGTGCCTTTGCTCACAGAACAATCTCTTTGACTGTAAAATTGCTTTTTTAAAAAAGATTCATGTTTTTTAATGTGTATGTCTGTGTGTATGTAGGCATATGTAGATATCTACATGTATGTGTATGCATATGCATATGTATATCTGTATGAATAGAACATGGTAATGTGAATGTCTGTGGAGTCCAGAAGAAGGGATTGGATCTCCTGGAGTTACAAATGGCTATAAAAAGTCTGTCGAGAGGGCTGGGGACTAAGTGTAGGTCCTCTGGAAGAGCAGCAGGTGGTCTTACCTAATCTCAGATACGTTTCTCCAGCCCCCTCAATCTTTTTAAAAAAGTTAATGATATAACTTGGGGTGCACACTTTTAATCCCAGCACTCAGGAAGTAGAAGCAGACGTGTCTCTGTGAGTTCAAGGCCAGCCTGGACATCAACATAATAAGTTGAAAACAGCCAGAGTTATAGTGAGATGCTGACTGAAAAATACTTTAAAAAGAAAAGGAATACACATTCTAAAGTTATTTTATGTTCCTGGTTATAGCTAGAAAAGTGGATGTTTCTGTTACCTGAATCTGTTTAGAAGTACAGAGATCTTACAAACTGATTCCAGCAGAAAGAAAGGCTGGTGTGGGTGTCACTGGAAGAATTAGGAACCAGAGCGCAGCTATGGAGGCTCTGGAGAGACTCAAGGCCTTGATTTGGTGTATTTCACCTTTCCAAAACTGTACCAAAGCCCTCATAAATTTCCTGAGTTTATTTTAATGAAACAGGGCTTCTTTCTTCAGGTGTTTAGGCAGATAAAAGACATTTAGAAACAGCATGAACTGGCTAAGAACAGTCAGTCTCACTTAAGATAATTTAAGTCAATAACTTTGATTTCGAAACACTCTCAAGAACCTAGGAGAAAATGAAAGTCACTTTTCCTTTCCCTCAGCATGGGGAAATAAGTGTCTTATTGGTGTATGTCATTCACATTTCTTTGTACAGACATATAAATCTGCATACATTTAATTTACAAAATAAGATCATACTCTGTATAATAATTATGATATACTATAAATATCTTTTACACCTAGGGATCTGGTTAGGAGGGCATGTAGGTCCAATCCTCATGTATGATCATATCAAAAATTTAAAGATTCTTTTTTTAATCTTTTTTTATTAGATGTTTTATTTACATTTCATATGTTATCCCCTTACCCCATCCCCCAGCCACCCAGGAACCCCTTATCCCATCACCCCTCTCCCTGCTTCTCTGTGGATGTACCCCTACCTACCTCCCACTCCCACCTCCCCACCCTCAAATTCCCACCCCCTGGGGCATCCAGTCTTCATGAGACCAAGGATCTCTTCTCCCACCTATGCCCAGCAGGGTTCTCCACCCTTACATATTCAGCTGAAGCCCTGGATCCCTCCCTAAGTGCTCCCAGGCTGGTGGTCTAGACCCTGGGAGCCCTGGTTGGTTGGTATTGTTGCTCTCCTCATGGGGCCACAAACCCCTTCAGCTCCTTCAGTCTTCACTCTAACTCCTCCATTGGGAACCCCATGATCAGTTCAATGACTAGCTGTGAGCATCTGCCTCTGAATATGTCAGACTCTTGCAGATCTCTAAGGAGACATGTATATCAGGCTCTTATAAGCATGCATTTCCTGACTTCCACATCAGCATCTGCCTTTGGTGACTGCACATGGGATGGATACTCAGGTGGAATGGTCTTCAGATGGCCCCTCTTTCAGTTTCTGTCCCACACTTTGTCTCCATATTTGCTCCCTTGAGTATTTTGTTGCTCCTTCTAAGAAGGACCGAAGCACCCCCACTTGGTCTTCCTTCTTCATGAGCTTCATGTGGCCTGTGAGTTGAATCTTGGGTATTTCAAGGTTCTGGGCTAATATCCAATAATCAGTGAGTGAATACCATGTGTGTTCTTTTGAGATTGGCTTACCTCACTCAGGATGATATTTTCTAGTTCTATCCATTTACCTAGGAATTTCTCGAATTCATTGTTTTTAATAGCTGAGTAATACTCCATTGTGTAAATGTACCACATTTTTTGTATTATTCCTCAGCTGAAGGACATCTGGGTTCTTTCCAGCTTCTGGCTATTATAAATAAGGCTGCTATGAACATAGTTGAGCATATGTCTTTGTTATATGTTAGAGCATCTTCTGGGTATATGCCTAGGAGTGGTATAGCTGGATCCTCGGGTAATGCTATGCCCAATTTTCTGAGGAGCCGCCAGACTGATTTCCAAAGTGGTTGCACCATCTTGCAGTCCCACCAACAATGGAGGAGTGTTCCTCTTTCTCCACACCCTCGCCAGCATCTACTATCACTTGAGTTTTTAATCTTAGCCATTCTGACTGGTGTGAGATGGAATCTCAGGGTTGTTTTGATTTGCATTTCCCTGATGACTAAGGATATTGAACATTTCTTTAGGTGCTTCTCGGCCTTTCAAGTTTCCTCAGCTGAAAATTCTTTGTTAAGCTCTATACCCCATTTTTTAAATAGGGTTATTTGGTTGTCTGGAGTCTAATTTCTTTAGTTCTTTGTATATATTGGATATTAGCCCTCTATCAGATGTAGGATTGGTAAAGATCTTTTCCCAATTTGTTGGTTGTTGTTTTGTCCTATTGACAGTGTCCTTTGCCTTACAGAAACTTTGCAATTTTATGAAGTCCCATTTGTCAATTCTTGATCTTAGAGCATATGCCATTGGTGTTCTGTTCAGGAACCTTTCCCCTGTGCCCAAGTATTTGAGGTTGTTCTCCACCTTCTCAAAAAGGGATTTGGGTACAACTAATGGTTGCATACTACTTTAATGCATGTATTTTCTAGCATGAGATATTTCCTCAGTTCCCTAGCTTTAGATACTTAAACTAGACATTCGTCAATGCTTCTTGTCTGCTTTCTTTGCTTAAGGCAAAATTTTCACTTTTAATGGATATTGGTGCTTCAGACTAAAGTCTGTTATGAGGGTGTTTTGTGCATTGTGAGATATTTAGCCTCATCCACAGTCTCTATACACTAGATTACAGTTTACCTCACGGTTAAAGCAACCAAAAATGTGAACAGATAGTGCCCATAACCCTTTTGGGTGGGGCTGAAGTTTGACGAGTGAGTCCAATTGATAACTATTGATTGAACTAAAGGTGAAAGGAGGCATGAGTAGATATACCTGTTATATGAAAAAAGGAAAGTTTGGAAGCAATCAGATTTGGTTTCAAGTTCAGTTCTGGCACTTTCTAGGTCTGTAAACTGGGTTAAAAGCTGATATCTTACGATCTAGATGGGTATGTGATGGAACCTGATAAGTATTCGTAAGTCTCCAAATCTGCTTTATCTCATCAGTAGAGTGAGTTTTCTTCATTCTACTTCCATAAGCTCCTGAAAATGGACTCTCAGGAGTATAGATAACAAAATTAGGTTTGTATTCCATCTATTGATTAGTATAGTAATTGTTTGCGGATTACAAGTTAGACTGATCATAGAAAACTCTGAGGCCAGATGACCCATGTGAGGATTTCTTGGTTTGTAAATGCCAGGACTGATTCAGTTAGCATGAAGACATGGAAAGGTACAAGATGTTTCCACTCAGGAGACGGTGTCTAGCAGGCAGCAGCAGTAAGAATAGAAGACAGAGTAACTATGGGCCTTTAACAGCAGTTTGGTGTTATTCCTTGTAGGTAACTATGGGCCTTTAACAGCAGTTTGGTGTTATTCCTTGTAGGTAACTAATTGCCATTAATGTGATTCACCACGAAGGCTCTGGGTGTCTCAGTTTTGATGTTCTGATGAGAGTGATGCTGGGTTCAGGTTGCATTAGACATCTTCTACTGAAGCAGTTGGCTCTTTGCCATGTGTCACTTTTATGTAAGAACATGACCTCATATCCTGTGCCTGTTTGTCATAAAGTAGTTCCCTCTGAGATAAACCTCCATATTGTAGGATACTCATTACAGTATAGAATGGTAAAAGGGAAGTAAAACATCAGGATGTCCTAAGGGGAGAAGAAACACATCATTCTACTAGGAAGCTCATTAAGCTCAGATAATAAATAACTCAGAGGTTTCAGGAAGTCACTGAAACTGACCAGATTCATACCCTCTCTTCTCCCAGCATTTATAAGCAGTAAGGACCATTTGGATACACTCTTCAGACCAGCCAAGCCACATGAAAGAGACAGAGACTAGCTAAGCTGTTTAGAAAACTCTGAAACAAAGCAGAGCTGTCTAGAAAAGGCCCAGAAGATCTAAGTTTCCTAAAAAGGACACTCTCCACCCTCTTGAGTTATCTGCAAGCTATGCCGTGTGCTTCAGGTTTTCAGCTTTCATGGGTGATCACCCATGTTGGAGAAAGCTTTTGGTCATGCAGCTGTTTTTGAGCTATATCTGCTCCTGTAAGTAACCTCTCATCCATATTCCTGTAAGTAAGCACAACAGACTCATTGTTTCGCCAAGTGGGACTTTGGTGGTATTCTTACTTTGGTCTGTCATTGTTTTCCTATCTGGGACAAGTAGACATTTATTTGCATTTCTCTAGAAATATGTCAAAAAACAATGCTAATGTCTTTTCCTCCAAGGAAGAAAACTTTGGGCTAAATATGTATCCTTGAAGTGCCTACCACAAAGCAGTATGACAGTGCAGACACTGAAGATGGCTGACATGGTCTGAGGAAGGTAGGGCAAGGACATCAATAGATTTGGGCCTATACACATTGGCCCATTCCTTAGTGTGTGGCTGTAAACTACTCCAGGCAAGACACTAGGGCTATTCTTTTTACAAGATGGTAGAAGACCCTCAGCATTGCTGATAGTTCTGAGTAGCAGTACCAAGGACATTTGAGAAAGGAACAACAGATTATTTTGTCCTCAGAGCTGTTTCTAAACCATACCTTATGATCTCATTGGCTCATCACACACAGCATTAGTACTGACTATTATATTTAACCATAATATCTTGATATTTCTTTGTTTGTTTATCATGGCTTCCATAGTGCTATCTCCTATAGGGCCAAGGTTATTATTATTTGTCTTGATCCACAGAATGGTACGTGGCAGAAGACGGGACCTCAATATTTGCTTGACTGAAATGTGGCCCCTTTTCATTTTGAAGATGAATCACATTAGTCAGTGGCCCCTATCCCAAGAGCTCCTGACACTGATAATAACTAAATTAACAAGCTGGGAACTATCTTGGCCAGCTCTGAGAATAAGCCTGGAGATGCAGCAACATATAGTGGCAACCAACTGGATTTAAAAAGCACAATTCTTAGTGTCGCCCTGGGGCTTGATTATAAGCATTGTTAATTTTATTGTTGGCATGGTCAATATTAATATGGACTTGTATGCTCTGGGGAGATTTCAGTCATGAAAAATTTCATGAAAG
Organism: Grammomys surdaster; assembly: GCF_004785775.1. Classification (NCBI taxonomy): domain Eukaryota; kingdom Metazoa; phylum Chordata; class Mammalia; order Rodentia; family Muridae; genus Grammomys; species Grammomys surdaster. The sequence continues at coordinate 12,629,227 of NW_021621323.1, read as the reverse complement.
AATGCTGCCAAGGTCCAACACAGCTGTACAGCTCAGGAGCAGAGTGTCTTAAGTATTTGAGACAAACCGCTTATTCACTGAAGGTGGAAAACAGTTTACTTTTTTGACATATATTTAGGACAGCCTCTGGTTATCTGTGTGATAACCCACTGTTACTCTTTTCAGTGCTGGACCCCTTTCAGGGGAGAGGAAAGCAGTTTATCTCATATTACTGTATTTAATGAGGCTTACCCATGATACTCCCATGTTAAGCTACTGTCTACCTAGGGTAAAGCTGTATCACAAATAGAGCCATGTGAAAAGCTTAGAGATTCATCACTCTGTTTATTCACTTTGTGTTTTTTCCTAGGCTCTAAGAATAAGAGCATATTGACCTTATTTATATATTTTAAAAATTTGCTTTACACGTGTGCCCCATGCATTCCTGGTGTCTGTGGAGGCCAGAAGAAGATGTTAGATCCTTTGGTAGTCGAGTTATAGATGGGAGTCATTACGTGGGTGCTGGGAATGGAACTTCCTTTCTCTGGAAGAGCAGCCAGTACTCTTAACTATTGAGCCATCTCTCCAGCTCGGAGCCTGATCATTTTTAACAAAGATGCCTGGGCTGCAGTGTTTGATGGGATGATGGTTAGAGATGTGATTGCCTTTTATAGCTGCAAGTTCTCTCGTTATATAAAGAAGGATCTCTCTCTTTTCCTCTTTACCACCAACAGCATCGCACACTCAGACCCATATTTTTAAATATACTATTATACACCCCTGACACTGGGGTTATACAATTTCAACATGGGTACTTGGTCCAACTCTGTAACTGAATGTATGGCCAACCTTCACTTAGTGCAACCCCAACATTAATGTGATCTTCATTAAGCTGTTAATTCAAGCTATGGTGGGTGAAGAGAGGATAGTTCCGCGAGCACTCTGTACCTGCCACATGGTCTCCTCTCAGTTTGCTTCCCATTTCCATTTCCAACACAACAGTGAAGTGCCAGCAGGGCTATTGCGGGCAAAGAGTCCTCAAGGATGAAATCTGGCCTGGGTTGTTACTTTAGTCAGGAGAGAAACAAATAGTAAATATACAACCAGGGTTGGCAATTATTTTAAGACCCAGAGAGTAGATGTTTACTTGTGGCAACATTTTTTTTTTTTGCTTCACTCATTGGCTATGCTATTATAGAGTCAAAATGCTCATAGACCACACACAATCAGGTGTATGTGGCTATGGTCTGGGGCTGAAATCTGAATTTCACACAGTTTTTACTTTCCTCAAATGGTATTCTTTCATTCCCTCCTCGATCATTTAATGATAGAAAGAAAAGTATTCTTTTTTGAGTATTACAGATTTGATTGACATTTGTAATATTTTTTCTAAAATAGTATTTTATTATTATGTTCATCTCAAGTTCAAATTTGACTGGGTATACTGTATTTTATTCTTTTTCAACTCTACTGTTTTTGGTTTCTTGTTCATAGCTTTCAGATTCTCCTTTTGTAACTATCCAGCTCTTTAGAAATATTTCTTGCCGGGGAGTGGGTGGTTTAGGTGTGAGCCTACTGATGGCTTTGTCCATCTGGTCTTAAATAGTCATTTGATCATCTGTTGTAATGAAATTCTCTAGATATGAAGAAAATACTGAGATACTCAATAATTAGTTTCATTCCAGAGTTGCGACATTAGAAATCTCTAACCGTGATTTCTAACACTTTTGTAGCAGTGATGTGTAAAATTAGAATGAGAATGTGTTCAGACATTGAACTATGTGAGACACATTTTTCTTAAATTTTGTTTCTAAGGGGCTAGGGAGATAGTTCACTTGGTAACTGTAAACACGAGGATCCAAGTTCAAGCCCCAGGACCCATGTACAGAAGGCTGGGCATTATGGCACATGCTTGAAATCCCAGCATTAGAAGTGGGACACGTAGATTCCTGGGGCCAATGAGAAACTCTTCTCAAAAAACAAGACAGATGGCTCCTGGAGAACAGCATCCAAGGTTGACATTTGACATTATATAAACACTGTACCTGCATAGCACACCTATACTCACACATACCAAAATGAGAAAAAGAAAGATTTATTTCTAAGAGTGCTTTTATCACAGAATAATGAAAAAAATACTGTGTTTTCCTTGTTTTAGGACAGTGACTAATTACTCAAGTATTTGAGGAAAGAGTTGTCTAATTTTTAACACTCATCCAATGATTTTGTTTGCGTTTTAAATTTTTGAGTGTCAACTGTTTTCCAAGCAGATTTTGGAAGCCGGCTATGTAATAGTGAATAAACTGGACGGCCTACTCAGGAAGATTTTATTCTAGTGGAGGGCACTGAAGAACCAAACTGTTTACTCTGAGTGTTACGCAAAAGGTAGTAATAGGTAAAGATAAAGAATGGGCATTTCTGGGGAGGAGGTGGGACTTCACTCTCTGTAGAGGCTTTCTGGAGACAGTGGAGTAGAGGCCAGCAGAACCCAGGAGGCCTAAGAGGGAAGCAACATCTCTACTAGTGTGGGGACCAAGTGAACACTGGGGACAGTAGGATCTGAATCATGGAGGATAATATTAGTGAGTCTTCCCTAATTTTTTAAGAATATATTTTTACATGTGTATACCTACTTAGGTGAGTATCTTTATTTTGTTTCCTCTCTTAGTCCCTTATGGTGTAACACATGATTGATGGACTTTGCACCACTTTTCAAATGTGAGCTTACATAATGTTGATGTTACATAATATCGGAAGAGTAAGCCTCATTAAAACTTTTTTCTCCCCTTTATGAGAGGTAATTAGCCTATTTTGGTTGTACACTAGGCATGTTGTGCAGAATTATAACCTTATTATTCTTCTAATTTAGAGATTAAGTATGGTTTAAGAAGATGTGTTTGGGTTTCAGGTTGACAAAAACTTGATTGTCAATTTGACTGAATTGAGACACCCTTAAGAAATTGGTGTCACACTTGTCTGTGAGGTGTTAACAGAGGCTAGATGATGGGTCAGCCAACTGTGTAGAGAAGATTCACTCTGACTCTTGACACTACCACTTGCTCCGTCTTGAGGGTCTGGGCACATGGAAGAACTGAACTTTGTGCTTTGTGAACAAGCACACTCATCCCCTTTTGAGTTAGTGTTAATTTGCTGCTGCTGTTGTCTGGAGACATCAGACTTCAGAGTCTTCAGTCTTTGAGCATAAGCTTTCTGGGGAAGAACATTTTCTTAAGGGTTCTGCTAGGCCTTTACCTTTTGGATGGCCCTACATCTTTGGTTCTTATTCTGAGCCTCCTAGCTTCTTTATTGCTTTCAAACTATTGCAAGACCATGTAGCTTCTGACTATATAAGTCAATAGAATAAATCCTTTCTTGCAATTTTGTGTATTCTGTTGGTTCTATTACTCAAGATCTCTGGCTAACTGAAACAGTGACAGGGTGGAGGAGTCAGGGGATATAGTGTGTAGGTTGTGTAGCGCCTTGGCTTTTAGTTTTTTGAAGCAGAGTTCAATTTGGAGATTTTGAAACACTGGGAGGACAAGCTTTACTTAATCACTTGTTCAACTTAATCACGCCAGTGTTGTGTGCCTTCCTGAAAGATTACAGGGGGCAAGGGCAGAGGCAGGAGACCAGTTATAGGGCTACTGAGTAATCCAGGTGAGAGATAATGCTGCCTTGGGGCAGCCCAGCTGTGGTAGAGATAGTGTGAAGTCATCCTGGCAGTGTGGGACTCAGAATTGGCCAGCTCTGCAGACAGACTTCATGTCCGATGTGAAAGAAATAGACAAGAAGATAACTTCCAGATTTTTGGCCTGAGCAACTGAAAGGATGGATCTCTTATTTACTGAGAAGGGGAAAATGGAAAATGGTGGGAGGAGAACCAGGAGTTTGAGCTGGAAAGAGATAAGTGTGAAATGCATTTTAGGCCTTTAAATGGAGATGTCAAATAGGCATGGAGATAAATGAGTCTGCAGTCCAGAGTTGCTGTCTACACTCCCAGATAGAAATGTAGAATCATTGTGTGTAGACGATGTTGAAATCCAAGTTACGCAGTGAGCTCATCACGGGAGTGAGTGTAGCCAGAGGAAAGATGAAGTCAAGAGTCATGTTTCACGGGGGTTAGTTGAAATGGCTCAATAGCTTCTGCATTAATCATAACCACAGTATAATTAATATTTGGAATATTCACATTATGAAAATACTAACTGGTTTATGGTAGAAACCTAGATATCACAGGGTCAGATAGAAGAGTCAGATAGATCTTTTCTGGAAATAAAATTAGCTTGTTTATAATCTACTTCATTTCCCCTTTGGGACAGCTATACAGGTAGTGTAAACAGTCTAGTCTGGCTGGCGTTACTGTTTGTCTTTTTGTAGTGCATAGAAAAGCTTGATTCTCAGTAAGTGAAACAGTTTAGCAGAGTGAAGGAAGTACTTCTGGCTCAATTGATTCTTTCCTAGTTATGTCTTACAAAATATGTGCATTGCCAAGTTGAAGAAGTGGTGTCTCGATGTGCTTATTTTTACTAAATATACAAATCTACTGTATTATCTTTATTATCTCTGTTCTTAAATGTCTTAAAGATTTCTTGAATGATTCCTTTGGGCCCATCTCCCTCCAAATCAAAACAGAGTATACTCAAACGGAACCAAACCACTTTATAATAAGATATCCCCCCTACCTCTATTTGATGGATGTTGTCAAACTTTCTTAAGGTAAAGAAAGGCTATAAAAATCAAACATTAAAATGAGCTGTGGAATTTGTCAAAGAGGACATTGAATCTAGTCTTCGATGCTTTATATCTCTAAGTTATCAGACATCACTGGCATTTCTATTTGTCAGATAAATAGCTCTGTAGGTTGTGTGTAGCCAGAGGTGAGAGAGATGTCTGGCCATGGGTGGTGAGCACCAGCCTGATTCTTAGCTCCAAGTCACACTCAGGGTAAAGAAGCTACCTGATTTTAATTTTGATGGGCACTCCTGGTCAGGAAGTGTACCACTCTCTAAAGCTGAAACATAGTGAGTTCTGCCTTCTACGACTGTGCCTCCTAGGTCCAGTTGACAGAGATGCTGTCTGTCTTGATGAGAGACAAGAAATGACCTGGCTTTTGTGTAGTCTTCATGCTCTGGGGCTTCTCTTCTCACCCTACAGCATCCAGGCAACCTGAAGAACTGTCTGTCAGAGTTCTCTTGTTCTTCTGGTCTAGGTTTTTTTCTTTCTTTCTCATTTTCACAGGGTTTCAGGAAAATGTAACCACCTAATTCATATCCTACAATCATGTATGACACCCCTATAATAGTTCCTTATAAGATCTGTTTATTCAGAGAAAAAAATACCCATATACATCCTTACAAATCTAAGAAGTGCATATGAGGTCTGTCTTCTGAGCTGCTATTCTGTTCATTTGCTTATTGAAGTAGGTTTATTGGTTCATAACCAATCACACCAAAGGGTATTGGTTAGAAATACTATGTATTCTTCGGTTAACAGATTCCATAGATCTCACATTCAGGAGACTCTTAGATGGATCACAGAGGCTTTCCTGAAGGTTGGGGCCAGGGACACAGATGCTGAACCCTTGCTGAGCCACCACTAGAAGTCAGCACCTATATCTGGTTGCAACCAGGCCAGCCTTGGTCAATGAGGAGAGACATTGCACAGGGGCATGAATACTGGAGACAAGGGAAAAAGATGAGTATGGCTATCTTCCACAGTCAATTATGCAGCTGCTGTCTGTCAAATGATCACTATATGCAAAGACACAATCATTAGACCCTTTATGTAAATCCAATTGATGTATCTAACTGCCAAGTATCTATCTCTCTTTCTACTGTATATTTTTACTCCAGCCTCCTCCACATGTGTTTCAATCTCCCACTTCAGTTAAAGTAAGTCCTCATGCCTTGAAAAAGGAACATTATTCTGACACTTTTTATGTGTTTATATATGTGGACACAAATATGTGTGTGAATGTGTGCATGATGTATACACACACAAATGGGTATGTAAGAAGTACAATTGTGCCATGTTACCAGTGCCTTGGGTCCTTCCATCTTGTTTGAGGTGATCTTCTTTGTCATTTGCCTTGAACTACATATGACAGGCTAGGTGGCCCTGAAGTTCCCAGGGAGTGTCTGCTTTTGGTTTCCATCTCACTTTAGGAGTTTAAAAATGCATACTGACACACCTGATGTTTTCACATTTATGTGGCAAGCATACGAACCACTGGCTCACCTCCCCAGCCCTATTCTGACCTTTGAGTTGTTAATATCTTTACTGATATGCCATAATTTCATTGCTTGAAAGAACAAGGCATTTCTTACTAGACTTAATATAATGTAGCTCCTTAAACTATACTTATCTGGGGGAAGAAAGATCAAAAGTCTATTGGCAATGAGGAGATTTTTTTTGTTGTTGTTGTTGGTTTTTCGAGACAGGGTTTCTCTGTATAGCCCGGGCTGTCCTGGAACTCACTCTGTAGACCAGGCTGGCCTTGAACTCAGAAATCTACCTGCCTCTGCCTCCCAAGTGCTGGGATTAAAGGCGTGCACCACTATTGCTCTGTGAGAATTTTTTTTTAGTGTTTCTTTCTTTCTTTTTTTTTATTGGATATTTTACCCACACCTCATATGTTATCTATCCCCTTACCCCCCCCCCGAAACCTCCCGTCCCCTCACCCCTCCTCCTGCTTCTCTGTGGATGTACCCCCCACACTCCCACCTTCCCACCCTCAAACTCCCACACACTGGGGCATCCAGCCTCCATGAGACCAAGGATCCACTCTCCCACCCATGACCGACAGGGCCCTCCACACTTACATATACAGCTGAAGTCATGGATCCCTCCCTAAGTGCTCCCAGGCTGGTGGTCTGGACCCTGGGAGCTCTGGTTGGTTGATATTGATGCTCTCCTCATGGGGCTGGAAACCCCTTCAGCTCCAACAGTCTTCACTCTAACTCCTCCATTCGGAACCCCATGATCAGTTCAATGGCTAGCTGTGAGCATCTGCCTCTGAATATGTCAGACTCTTGCAGACCTCTAAGGAGACATCTATATCAGGCTCTTATCAGCATGCACTTCCTGACTTCCACATCAGAATCTACCTTTGGTGACTGCACATGGGATGGATACTCAGGTGGAATGGTCTTCAGACGGCCCCTCCTTCAGTTTCTGTCCCACACTTTGTCTCCATATTTGCTCCCTTGAGTAGTGTTTCTTAAGTGTACCTTACTGTCTTAGTTAGGGTTTCGTTTCTATTGCTGTGAAGTGACAACATGACTATGTAAACTCTTATAAAGGAGAATGTTAATCAGGACTGGCTTACAATTTTAGAGGTTTAGTCCATTATTGTCATGGTGGGAAGCATGGCACTATGTTGGAAACATGGTGCTGGAAAAGGAGCTGAGAGTTCTACATCTCAATCAAAGGTCTTCCTGTGACTGTGATCCTTTGAGCTTGGATTGTGCTTCTGAAACTCAAAGCTCACCCCCGTGACACACTTACTCCAACAAAGGCATACCTACTCTAGCAAAGCCATTTTTTCCTACTAGTTTCTCTTCCTGTGGACCTATGGGGGCCATTTTTACTCAAACCACCACACATGCTAACAACCTTGAATAGTAGATAAGGTATGTTATTATTTTAAGAAAAAAAAACCTCAAAAGTATTGATTTCTTACTCTAAGCAGGTTCTGTTTCAGATGCTTGCTATATAACAGTGAAGAGATTGTACAGAAAGGAGAGAAAGATAATTAAATAATAATATACTAGAAAACAAAAGTTGATAAATAAACGATAGCAGTGTGTTGTATGGTAGCATGCACCATAGCAAAGGGGAATACTCAAGCGCAGCATGACATGGTTTTAAGAGCTTTGGGTAGGGCAGGTTGCAATCCTAAGCTATTGAATAAACTAAGCCTAATTAAAAAGGCAACATTTAAGGCAAGACTTTTTAAATTGGGTAAGGAGAGAAAGAAAGACATGGTGTGAATAATAACAAAAAATTAGTGATTAGGACTAATGTGCTAGTGTCTGTAGAATAATTGCTAGGCATAGACAGCAGAGTGAATGAGCTGTGGGCTAGGACAGGGAATGTGTTTCATGTGGTTTTTAATTAAGGTATAGGTTAATAAGGTATAGGATGATGACCATGGAAGACAGAGGTCAGAGAGAGGAAAGGGAATGAAGAGAACCCCCAAGGCTTTTGTAAAGAGAACTTTGGAATTACAAGCAACATTGTCTACTACCAGTTCAGAAAGGGGACTGGAAGGTCACAAAGCAGCAACCAGGAATTAGGTAGATAGGTACTTGATTCCTAGCTTCAGCGTCATAAGACACAAACTATGCTCTGATGTGGAGATGCCTGAGGAAAGATTCCTTTAGGAATGTCAGCTTCCCTTCTATGCAAGAAGAGAACTCTACAATTCAGATGATGGTCAGAAACTGGAATTTTCAGGCTAGCATGTAGTAGTGGTAGCATGTGTTAAGGCTGGAAAAAATGGAGCAGATTAAGAACTGGAAGGGATTGTAGCAGTTGACTTGTCACTGGGAGCTGAGATGCCAGACATGCTGTGGCATACAGGGATGGATAATGTCAGTATTTTCATGGCCAGGGAAGGGGTTAGGTGATGTTGGCTGTTGCTGGGAAGAAGGGAGGCTGTAAGGAGGGTTGAATACTCATAGTTGCATGATACCGGTGAAGTCCACTGTCCTTGTGGATTTCCAGGCTTCAACGTGAACACCCCTTTCTGTGCAGTTTTTGTGTGAGACTGTAGTCCAGGGATTGTTAGGGTTGTAGATTCTTGGCCTGAACTTGACCTACTGACTTGGAACTATTTTCTAGCAAGATTCTCAATGGTCTTTGTATACATGGCAGCAGGAGAAAGTGTCAGTGCATGCTTTTTATAGCCTTGGAAGGCTACTTTTTTCCCCCAGTGTTTTTCAACATTTCACGGAATAAAAATTGGGGTATAATTTTGGGGGATGAAATTTTCAAGACTTCTCAGAATTTTCCAAAATCAGGGCATAGGCAAGATGGCTCAGCAGGTAATGATACTGATCAGTAAGCCTAACAGCCTGAGGTTTCATGCTCGGGACTCACATGACCTGAGATGAATGCTGGTTGGGGACTCACATAGTAGACAGAGAATGGACTCATATGTTGTCTTTGGTCCTTCACATGTATGCAATGACACTCAAGTGTGGATGCCCAATCGATAAATAAATACATAGCCATAAAATAAAATTAATGTTTCCGAAATTAGGGCATACAAAAATTTGAAGAAGAAGTATCAAGAAGAAAATAGCTTGTTGAGTTTAGCTACCTGGCAGATGGTTATCCAGTAGAGTCAGTTATTGCCCAAAGCTGTTGGGCCATGTGGAGAGAAACCCCCATGGTTTGATGTCTTTGATGTTCAGTTTTCTAATTCATAAGCAAGCTACAACTAGAGGACAAGAAAGGGGAGGGGTAAATTGAGTGTTTATTTTCTTCAGCTATTATTAACCTAAGCTCGGGTGCTTGTACCAAAGAAAGGAATTACTTGTATTTATTCTTATGGATAAATTGCTAGCAATAAATTATGAGAGGGGGAAAAATAACCATGTGGGATAATTGACTGAAAAACAAATGTCACCGAGAGTAAACAGAATGGATTCCACAAAACCTATTTGCAAAAATGTCAGAGGAGTTGAGTTGTTTTCCCTCACAATATTTGTGCTGGTATAAAGGGACTGCAGTTTAATTAAATGTCTCCGCAGAGACTAGGCACTCCACTGGATGTCACTTTGAGATTTTCCTAAAGGAAGGACTGCATTGTGATTAAGTGAGGCAACATCTTGTCCATGGCAACAGAGGGAAGACACTTCTGCAGTGACAGGAAGCAAGAAACACATGCCATGGAGCAGAACCTGGGAGATGTGTGACCTTGAGTACCTCCCATGGGACATCCAGCATCAGACACTTGCTTTGTGTTGTAATGTGTCCTATGGCCAGCCCTAAATGTTTTCCAGCCCCTAAACCCCCACTTTCTTGTAGTTTATCCTGGGATATACACATAGACACACAGACATAGAAACACAGCCACACAGCCACACACAGCCACACAGACACAGACACAGACACAGACACAGACACAGACACACACACACACACACACACACACACACTGAAATGTAGCAAAACACAAAAGGCATCTAGGAGATTTCAAAAACCAAAAAGTAGTCATCAGAAAATAACATTATTCTAGAGAAAGATATTTGAAGAAGTAATATACTTGTCCATAGTTCTAACTCTTCAGTTTTTTTCTGAAGTCTCAGTACTTTTATTTGGCTTATAGTGCAGGTAATTCTGATTCTTTTTTTATGAGTATGGTTGTTTTGTCTGAGACTAACAATAGAGTCAGAGTTCTTTGTACGTATTATATTCTTTTTCTGAACAACCTAAGATTTTTGGAGACACTGGTGAATCAAGTACTTAGTATTTTTGAAAAAAAATTTTAAGCATTAAATTTAGATTACTATGGATCAGACAGAACAAGTGCTTGTTTAAAATTATTATTTCATGTTTTTGTCAATACTAATAATGCCACAAAAAGGTAACGGGGGGTAGGATGATGGCTTAGTGGTAAATTGTTCTCTGGGGAAGCATGAGGACCTGAGTTTGGATTTCAAGTATATATGAAAGGCTGGATGGGTATGGTGGTACATGTCTGTGACCTTAGTGCTGTGGGCGAAGAGACAACAGGAGCCTGATAGCTCACTGGGAGAAATGGTTCAGTGGGAGACTTTGTCTCTATAATTATGTGGATAAAGATTCAGAAACATACAAAATTAATTTCTGGCCTCTACCCACACATGCATGGACAAGAATACCTGCACATACTGCATACACATGTACATAAACCATACACATTCATGTACTAGAAAGACATGCACTACACACATGCATATGAACATATCACACATATACATGTGTACACACATACACAAGTATATAACATATATACACACATACCACATGCAAACAAATTACACACACACACACACACACACTGTAAAAGTAGTTTTTTTTATCCTTGCGATTTATCTTTTATACAGAAGAACTAGAGTAGACTTGAACATAAAGACATGATTATTGGCTGTACTTTTTCTTTCTATGATACTGAAACATGAACTTCACACATGATGGGTAAGCTCTTGAGGGCTGAGTTATACTCACAAGAATAAGCTGTTGTCTATAAATCAATAATCACATGTCTTCCTGTTCAAGTTATCACATGGTCATTTCTAGACAAGTGTGAAGTTGTCTTTTGCTTTGTTGGAAAATAAATCTAAACCAAGAAGGAAAGCTGTAAGGTATGTCCATTTAGCTGTCACCACCAAGAAACAACTGCATCTAAAATATTAAAAAAATAAAGAAATCAAAGACAAAAGTATAATGAAAAGAGTAAGTATGAACTCTAAGTATTTTAACTACAAGGACACAGGCTACATAGTGTTTATGTTGTACATTTCCATGCTTGCTTCTATGATCACATGTTTTCCAAATATATGAAAACAATGAATGCCAACTAGAAAGCCATTATCCAGGTCACCAACCACCTCACAAAACCTTTGACTGCCTGCCAAGGACCAGACTCTGATTGGAGTGGGATTCCTGAGAGAAGAGGTGTTTCTCAGCATCGGGGGAAACAAAACAAAACAAAACAAAAACAAAACAAAACAAAACTCAAAATCAAATTATGGATTACAAATTAACAGCCTATGTTCTGCTCAAGATAGCTTTCCAGACTGCTCACTCTCTTGTGCTCTCTCTCTTTCTGTCTCAACAGCTTTTCTTTCTTTCTTTCTTTTTTCTTTTTTCAATTCTTAAAACATTCTGGATAACTCATCTCTTGCAGATCAAAAACCCAGTCTTTTATTTACAATCCAGTTATTATCCCTGATTGCCTTTTGGTTATCCCATGAATCAGCATCCCATGACCCCAGCCTCTCGATTCTTAGAAAGAGACAGCAAGTACTTTTTTTTTTTTAACATTTCAAATAAATTCAGAGATTTGAGATAAGGCTGTCTTTTGTGAGCACAGACAATGAGCTGGCTGAGTGGGATCCTGTGCTGAGATCATCATTTCCACCACAACCTGGGCTCAAACTAGCTCTGTCTCAGATTGACCTTGAACTCAGGCATATGCATGCCTTTGTATTTTTCTGATAAGCTGGCTCACAATGCAGCTGCCTCTGTTCTTTTAGGTTCTTGAAGCCCCTAATATAATTCATACTGCATCCTTATATTTTACATAGTTGAGAAATTATATGTTTTTGAACTCATGTCTTCAGAGTTCTCTCAGAGCCTTAAGAGCTGTCTTGAAGCTCTCATCATTTACAATCTTGCTTAAATATACACACCCTTGCCTACTGGACTCATTCTGCTACTATTTATCATGGAGTCATTAGCCTTGGCAGGAAGAATATTTCCTAAAATGAAGTAATTTCTCTCTGTCTCTCTCTCTGTCACACACATACACACACACACACACACACACACACACACATGCCTTATACCCACACCAACGACCAAAACTCATGGAGACCTGTGCCCTGATGGCTTTGTTGCAGGGGTTTGTCATTCTGGAACTAGGTCATTCTCTCCTTTGCATGGGCAAGTCAAACTTGGCACCTGCCTAAAAAGAAGTGCAGGGACAAAGAGCAGAGATGGAGGAAATGAACAACTATTGACTAACCCAACTTGAGACCTATCCCATGGGCAAGCACCAGTTCCTGATTCTGATGATATTCTGTTGTGCTTGCAGACAGGGGTCTAGTATACCTGTCATCTGAGAGGCTCCCGTCAGCAGCCAACTGAAACAGATGCTGAGACCCACAGCCAAACATGAGAGGGAGTTTGGGGAGACTTATGGAAGAGTTGGGGAGAAGACTTGAGGAACCCATAGGGAATAGGAACAATAGGAACTTCACAGGAAGACCAACAAAGTCAACCAACCTGGATCCTTGGGGCTCCCAGAGACTGAACTACCAACCAAAGAGCATACATGGGCTGCCCTGCACATATGTGCCAGATGTGCAGCTTGTTCTTCGGGCAGGTTCCCAATAACTAGAATGTGGGCTGTCCCTGACTCTGATGCCTGCCTGTGGATCCTGATTCCCTAACTTGATTGCCTTGTCCAGCCTCAGTGGGAGAGGATGTACTAAGTCCTGTGGTGACTTGGGTTGGGTGGGTTAGTATGCTATATGGTCCTTTCCCTTCTCAGAGAAGGAGAGGGGATGTTGTGAGGAGGGGCTGTGTGAGGGGGAACTGGGAAGATGGGGACTGTGATCAGGATGTGGAGTGAATAAATAAATAATTAATGGAAAAAAGAAAAATGAAGCCATTATTATCACAGGTACCAAATGAATGCTTAATTGAAGTCCCAATTCGGGCTAATTGGGTCCATCTTGGGTTCCTTTAGTGTGACATCCTATTTTATCTTGCATTGCTATAAGAGACAAGGGGCCACTAACTCACTGAGGCAGATAATAAGTGAACATGGCTCCCACTGCTGCTGAAAGTGTTGAGTTTTGTTCTGTTGCTATATATTGTAATGTTACATGCAGGCACCCAAGACCTGGTTGTCTCAGAGACAAGAGAGTCCCTCAGGTAGACCTGAGTGATACTATGTGACCTGGCCCCCAAGTTACTTATGACTGGTACATAAAGATGCCACAGTCAATAGTTGGGCAGAAGAGACATAGGCAGGGTCTAGGGTTCCCAGGATCAGAGGAGAACCATGATGGAGAGAAGGTGGAAGATGGAGAGAATAGAGGAGGAAGCCACCATGGGTTAGGTGAGTCATGAAATAATGGCCATGTGGGTTGGCTAATTGGAGTTACGAGCAGCCTAGACAAAACATGGCAAATTATATAATGGGATTATTGACTGGGAAATAGACACGATAGCTTTGAGGATCGATATCTGCCCGGCTCTTGTGCTCATTAAGCCTTGTTTTAAATATCAAGGTTGTGTGTGTGTGTTATCTAGGAACTAATTGGTCAAAGATAAGGTAGAAACCCCTGGTTGGGATTAAATATTTTCTATAACAAGAGAATACAAATGAATAGTTCACTGTGTTGGTGTCATAACCAGCACAACTGCTGTTCCTGTGTGCCAGTGTCTTGTATCTCTTTTATTCCTGTAGAAACAATTTTCTCAAGTCAAAGTGTTTCACCTTTCAGTACTGCTCTGAACAGGAAGAGCATGGAAGGACACCTCCACTCTGCTGTGATTATGGAGATAGCAAGCAAGGGACAACCCCTGACACTCAGTGAGTTGATTTTATTTAGTACTCCCTAATTAACTAGATATAGATCTTCTTATTGTACAAGGAACTATGTCTTTTTGGCCCTCGTGTCTCCTTTATTTCACTTACTGATAACCCACAAAATGTGGAAACATGGTTTTTCTTGACAGTTAAGTTCAGCAGAAGAGTGATACCAGCGGCCTGTCATTGAAAAGCAATGGTGGAAGTTTTTGTGAGCAAGTGTTGCATCAGAAGGAAGCCATTTATCTGTACATAGTTCAGTTGTTGACTTAAAGGAAAATATTTAAATGACTAGTTTTCTTTTAAGAAAATGAATCTAAAATATTTTAGAGAAAATAATTTAATTTTTTATATTATTCTTTTGAAGATAGACCAGGAGTGATAGGGGCTTTGGGAAAATGGGGGTAGTGGAAAGAGGTCAGAGGTCATGCAGAAGGCCAGAGGTGACCTCACCCCTTATCACCACTGTCCAATGCCGTTCAAAAATTCCTTGCTTGCTAAGTAATGTGGATTCAGATTCAAAGTTCAAGAATTGCTTTGAAGTAAAAAAGAATTTCCAAAGAAATCCTGGGTGTTTCTCCTATCCATAAATAAATGGAGAGGGTTTTGAAGTTTTCTTTTGGGAGCAAGTGGCTGTCTTTTTGCATACATTCATTTGCTCGCTCTTTCCGTCAGTACACACGAGGGATTGAAGATACAATGATGAGACAAACCTGACTCTTGCTTTCAGGAGACACACAGGGGACAACAGTACACTAACAGTCCGAGAATATCACAATACATTAGAAATATGGGCTCTAAGCCAGTTTTGCTCAACCTTTATCTAATCTCAGGACAGTGATAAGAATTGAAATGGGCTCTGAGAAAATCTGCAGAGAATTTATGATGATAATAACGAAGTGCAGAGTAGCAAGGAAGAAACACATATTTAATTTGCATAAAATTTAAATACGCAATTTGCATAAAGATCTAGAAACCTGAGACACTCCACCAAGGCTTTTAATTATCATCGATTCAAATTGTAATGATCACTGGCCAGAGGGTGCTTTCACGGATAACAGACAACCATCTTAGAACATTTTTATGATTTAAATTTTATAAACATTGAAAATTTTAGGAATCATAGCACCTTAAAATTTTTTCTTAGGAACAGCCAAGGTACACAAATCTCTTTTGTGATAACGTAAGCAGATGTAGAATTGTTGAACCAGAATTTGTCACATCAAGTATGCCGAAGGAAAGTATGGAATCCATAGAAACTCTTAAGCAGTCCCTGAGTCACTCTGCTCCTCACATGTACACTGCTAAAAAGGTTAATACATGACATCAAAAAGAAGCATCCAGCAAAGGTGCTGGTTGGGGGCTGCTGCTGGGCTTCGTGCCCTCTGGGCTCCAGCCAATCCTTTGCAGCTGTGCCTTGGTTTATTTCATGGTCATCGAGAACATGACAGGAGAGTTGTGATCTGTTGCTGGCCAGTGAAGCAGATGTTCAAATAATGTAACACAGGGGACAGTGGATCACAGGCCACAGCAAAGCTAGATACCTCTTGGTTTTTGCTGCCAGTAGGGAGCATAGAACACACCATCCATCTTTACCCTGTTGGAGCATCCCTTGAAGAGCTCTGGCCAAAGCTATTCATTGCAGAAGCTTGCCCGGGAAGTCTGTGCACTCTGGACTCTCTGATCTAAGAGGTGCTGGTTATATAGTCATGGTACTCTGTTGCTTAGTTGTAGCTCATGAGTTGGGCACTTGGAGCCCAGTGCATTCTTTTTATCAGTATAATTTTATTTTTGAGTGCTTGTACAATTGGAGAGTATGAGTATGTTAATGGGGCATGGGTGACATAAGTGTGGATGACAGAGAGTAGCCTTGGGTGTCAGTGCTCATTTTTTACTGATACAGGAAGCAATCTTTAAAACGGAAACAAATATTGCATTGTGGAGTTGCTAAGAAACTCCGTCTGCAGTAATTTGTGTGAACACACAGATTTGATTTTTCAAAACAGAGGCTAAAACATAGAAAGATTTTCCTTCTTGTAAGTAGTTAATCATGTGGATATCAGGCACACAGAGAAAACCCAAGTTTAACCTAAACCTCAGCAGCTTTATCAGAAATAGAGCCACATAGATCTCATGATTCTCAGAAGGAAAGTTCAGGTTCTTGTCTCTCCCTCTTTCCTTCTCTTTCTCTTCTGTTTCTAACTAACCAGAACACTCAATGTTTCAACTGCACAGACACTTCTGTAAAAGCTGTCAGAGAGTCCTTGGCTGGCCACCAAGATTTGAGAGAGTCTTTTAGGCCATGATGAGTCAAAATACAACTGAATTACACTTTTCATTTCAGTAGCTAGAAAAATGACTTGGCAATGTGATCAACATTTAGTGGCATCCTCCAGGGACATTATGCAATGATTCAGCCTTCGTGATTGACCCCATTGCCTCTTAAATTTGTCTAACATGTCTATAAAGTTGGAATTTGGTCATGTGGTCTCAACAAGTTAATAACCTAGCTAGGTAGGTAAGAAATACCCTTTCCCAAACTAAAGGTATCATGCCTGCCCTTGGAGTATTCAGATGTTTAGTCTCCAATGGTTTTGAACAGAACTATTTGGACTGGATGAGAGCAGGCAGCACATGCTAAGTGCTACCAATTTGCATTGCTGTGATGGTGTAGGACATTTCATCTTCTCAGAAAACAAGGGAGGGGTCTAATCATTGTAAGGAAATCTGAACTAGAGAAAAGTTAGTGCAGCTTAAATTAGTGACAGGGCCAAGACTGAAGTACAAAGAACTCGACTGTAGGGTTTGGCATCCAACCATATCACTGTCCTGGGTGCTGAAGAAAGAAAGTTGCACAGAGCTCTTGGTTAGTTTTGTTGTGTATATATTGTTATATTCCAGTTGTCTTTGTAACCAAATATAGTTGTAAATAAATTTTCATCCAGTGCTGTGGGATTGACAATTATTCAGTTTTTGCTTTTTTTTCCTTTCTGGAACTTGAATTCAAGATGTGTTATGACTTGTTTTTCTTCCAGATGCTCATCTGGACTGATCAGACCCTGCCTGGACCATAATCGGCAACATGAGCTCCAATAGTGGCCAGTGTGCTGAGATTCCACATGCTCACAACTGTGTCTGCTGTCCAAGCTCAGCTTCTGTCCTGTATGGCAACTCATGAGAATTAATTTCCCAATGATGGACTCCAGTCACAGCTAGCCAGAGGCCTCACTCCAGGATGGTATGTCTTTCCCTCTTAGGACAGAAATATAAATTTGGGGCTCTTGAGCAAACCCAATATCAGAAGTGTTAGGAAGGGCGATTAGAACGAGAAGCAACAGCAAGAGCCGTTGAGCTGTTTGAATCTGTTGGCAGAAAAGATTAGAGAAGAAAATGTATCTCCAAGACTGATTGTGCAGATAGCCTTCTCGATGATACAGGGGCTTTGGCATGGCCAGGCTGTCACGAGCTTGGCTGTGGTTGTGAGATCACTACTCTTTTCTTCTGCATTCCTGGCTGAGAGTCAAATTCATCGAGGTGGCGGGGTGAGGCTGTGTGCAGCTGTCAGCATGTCTGTGGGCATCTGAGAAGGCATGAAAACAGCCCACACACAACGGGGAGTAGGCTTAGACCCTCTCTTCACACCAGGACTCAGGGCAACGTGGGACAAGGTCAGTTTGAGTAGGGCAAGCAGCTTCACTGAGAGAGGGCTTGACCTCCACCTAGTGGTAATTGCACGTGGGTGGGTCACTCTTTTCAGGTTAGGGATACTTAGGACTAACAGGTTTCTGAATGTAGAACTATGAGTCTTCCTAACAAATTCCTATATAGATAGAAATGGCCTCTTGCTGGATATACTTTCAGACAGAAAACTGAAACTTCAAAGGAATTTCATTTAACTATAGGAGGGATTTCAAAGTATGAGCTAATGGCTAACTGTTCTTAACAGCAGGAGAATGAAAACATTAAATAGTAGAGTTGATTTCAATTCATCTTGAGCATTCACATTTCTGAATGACTCTAAGAGGATCAGCTGGGAAGGCTTGGCGGATGGCAGCGTTTTCTGGGAAGAATGGAGGGATGGCTACACCCTGAAGGTTGTTCTGTGACCTGCACCTGTGTGTCGCTGAACACGTCTGCACTCACATGTGACATTCTCACACAACAATAAATATAAGAACTTTAAAGAAAAGAATATTTCCACTTAGAATGTATAGCACCATTTTTTTTAACATAGAAAAAAATTCCCTTCTTTTTTTCCTTAGTTCTTAGATGAAGAGTAACAAATCATCTTAATTTCCCCCAAGCTCAGCCTATGGTATGTAATTTAATTTTCCTAATTCTGAATATCCACTATGACATTAGAATACAGCAAGACTACTACTGGTATTTCATAAAATTAAATATATATTCTGTTTATTTATACAAATAAATGATTGTTCTATAGAAATAAAACATGAAAACTTTGTAGTGTTAACATATGCTATGAACACAAGAACATAGAAATATAAAGTTCAAATTCTGAAGAGTAAATAGCTTAGTTTAATTGTTTAAGCAGTTTGTGGCCATTTTTAAAAGGTGCTGTTTCTAAAGCAGAGAATCAGAACTGAAAAACAAATTGGGATCGATAAGTAGGCCTGGACCAGATAATGATGAGGCATCTCCTCATCTAAAAGTGGAGGTAACTCTCTCTCTCTCTCTCTCTCTCTCTCTCTCTCTCTCTCTCTCTCTGTTTGTGTGTGTGTGTGTATGCTTGTGTATGTATCAGCAACAAAACAATTACCAATTTAATATTTATAAAGTACCAAGCACCATGCTGAGAACATAGTTCTGAATAACTTTTGTTACGGTGATAATGATATGTAATAGTATTACTACTGGATTCGGGAGATGGGTCAATAGATAGTGCTTGCTTTGCAAACATACTGATCTGGGTTTGAGCCTCGGAACCCTCACGAGAAGCTAGGCACAGTGTACTTGTTATCCCAGTGCTAGGGAGTTGAAGACAGGTGGGACTTGCTGGCGAGCTAGCCTGCTTGGTGAATACTAGGTCATCCATCTCAATAAAAGGTGGGCAGAGTCTTAGGAATGATACACTGATACCCATGGTTGAGCTCTTACATTCACGTGCACATATATGTACACACACACACACACACACACACACAGAGCGAGAGCGAGAGCGAGAGCGAGAGAGAGAGAGCTGGATGCTTCAGGACCACTTTTCACATCAGAAGAAGCAAGGGTACTGATGTTGCAGAGGACCTGTGTTGGTTCATAGCACAGATGCTGGATGGCTCACACTCCTCATGACAACGGCTCCAGGAGGACTGGATGCCTCTAGCTTCCTTGGATACTTGCACACTTGTGCAAATACCCTTTCATCCATTCATATATAAAAATAAATCTTTGAAGATAAGATTAACTTCTCATAGAGCCAGCCGTCTTGACCGAGGTTACTATTTTAGTGTTGGCTGTCAATGTAGCACAATAGACTTTTATCAGTTTATTTAGAATTGCACTGATATCCCTGCTGTTTTGTCTCTGCAGATGCTACTTCTCAGGCATGCCTTTGAAGCTATGGACAGAGTTAACTACCTGTTTTCTTATCTACTTTGTGTTTATACTCCTGCGTTTTGGCTACATTTTCACTCAGATAAGAGGTGTTTTTTTTTAATTCAAAAAGAATATAGAAACTTGAGCTATATGGTCAAAGTTTCATTATTTCTTCTAGTCAATTATAACTGCTTTCTACTAAATGTTACTTTCAAATTAAGGATTTTCGTCTACCCTAAGATTGTTTGAAAGTCTACTAATTGATTAAAAAATTTTAAATAATCTTATGTAGTGAAAGTATATAATAAAATAATTTGCTGCTTTGTCACTAATCTGTGAAAAATTATTTCATTGCCTAAATTAAAAAAATAATGAAGTTTGATGAAATACAACTCACTAGCTCTTCATTGAAAAAGGACATCATGGGCAAGTGAAATATTATCTTTTCCATTGGGAAACCTCACTCTCTCCATTTTTTATTGTCTTACTTAAAAAAAAAAAAACAACTATGTCAGTCATTTAAACATCTGTGGAACAGGAAGAGAAAATCGGTTTTCAGCCTCATCATTCTCAAAACAGAAAACATTTGTGACTAAACGCTGTTGCCTCCTGCCACAAAACTCTCCAGGTTTTTGCAGCAACCAACTCATTGTTTTGCGACTTAAAAGAGCTCTGACACTGTCCATGGGGAGAGAGCTGCTCCTCTAAGTGGGGGCTCAGTCCCATAGACTGCCATTCACTTCAGAGGCCATTCCAAGTCCAGGTCATCACTGTCTCTGTCAGCTGAAGGGCTTTATGGGAGTTCCCATGACCTTCTCCTTGGGTTGGAACATCTGATAGACTAGTTCCCAGAACTCAGAAAACCAATTTAGTTCCTAAATTCCACATTAATTATAAAGGTCACTGCAAAATAACTGTTATATAAATGACATTCATAGGGTAAGGGTGTGTATGGACTGGAGGCTTCCTCATTCTCTCTGGACATACCACCTTCTCAGCATCCTAGCAACCCAGAAGTTCCACAAACTCTGTTCTTTTGGGTGTGTGGAATGATTGTGCGTGGGCATGGTTGATTAAATGTAGTCCCATGTTTAGGAGCTTTCCTTATGTTACCTCATTAACATAAGGAGTGTGGTTAAACTGGACTCCTTAGGAATAAGAAAATCTGCAGACACGCACAATTCATATTACCGCTCCTATCACTTAGGAAATGGTGAGGATTTAGACATTCTTGCCAAGGGATGAACACACACACACAGATACACACTGACACACACACGTAGAGTAGAATTATAACTGTGTGGATTGGGGAAGCAGAAATGGAAGCCTTATAAATTGATTCATCAAGAAATAAACCTTCCATATCCTCCTTTTATTTTATTTTATTTTTTTGATTTCAACAAGAACAATGGATCTAGTGACAACTGAAAAACACCATTTGCTTTGCAGGAGGTGTGGATTTGCTCCATGGAGCTCTGCAAAGAACACTTCTGGGAGATTACATCCAGTCCTGACATTACATGTTCAAGGATCTATCAAATTATTCTACTTGGGGTGGGGAGAGCAAAGCAAGATGAGGAGGGCTTAAAATTATTCCACTGGAGGGAGCTGTGGCGCTGTGGCTTCCTAGTAGGGAGGAGGGGGAGTGTAAGGGAGTAGCTGCAGCTACCCAGCCTCTCAGGACTTTTTCTGGGGGAAAACTAAACTTACTATCATTTGGCCCCCAGATGGAAACAAGCATTACTTAAAGCAAAAATAAATGATTTGAGGTAGGTAAATGAATTTCCACGTGTCATAATTGCTCAAAGTTAGAACAGATAATCTCTGGAGGTAAAGAGGGGTTTGCCTGGTGCCTTGGGTTACCTTCTCATTAAAATTGTATTATGTGTTTAGTTATTTGTGTCTGTATGTGGTGGCGGAGAGGTGAGTGTACATGCCATACATGTAGATAGGAGAAGGCAATATTCAGGAGCTGATTATCCTCTTCCATAGTGTGGAATCTTGGCACTGAACTCAGAGGGTTAGCCATCTCCCTAGCCTGGGTTGCCTCTTGACAAGGATGCTGCCCCATTAGAAGCACAGTTACTATTTTTGATGGCCTCTCCAGCCTGAGGTCCTGATTGTATTTTTATGATCTACAACGAGGCTGTTCTGTCGGGTTGAGTTGGCAGTTGCTGTAAACTCGTCTCTCTGGAGAATGACATGCTCATCCCTCCTTGCTACATGACAGCCATAGTAGGCTGACATCTCAAGTTGAACGAATATTTTAACCATGTAATCATGATCTGGAACAGCCTTTATAGAAGGCATCACAATGTATTTGTGACTTAATTTTAAATGGTTATGGTCTTGGTCAGAATTTATGGTCAGTGGCTTTGCGTTTTCAAGTGCGTGAATATTTATGCCCTGTCTAAATCGCCCAGTGCTGTTCTCTTTGATAAACTCCCCTTCTTTGATGCCCCTTCCAGGAGTTGCTTGGCTTAAGAGCATGTGTGTTAATTTTCAAACATTCAGAATCTGACAGTAGATCTTTGGGGGATGCATCTCTTTTTAGATAAGAAGCCAAACCACTTTCTGGAAGTCTAGAGATGAGAAAGCAAGGGTTTAGAAATAGATTGGTTTGTTCCATTTAATTCTTTCCAGGTTTTTATAGGTTTTTATATATTCTCTGCCTGTAACTTTACTGAGAATGAGAAAAACATAGATATTCAGTGGCAGAGGGCAAAACCTGCTGAGAGCCCCTCCCTGTTTTGCTTTACTTGGAAGCTTGTAAATGTATTTATGAGCTTAAACTCTAAAAAAGCATTTAAGAAACTGGAAGATGAAGAAAAATAACAAGACAACACACACACACACACACACACACACACACACACACACACACGGTGGCAGGTGCTGTTTGTAAACTAGGGGAGTACAGACAGAGTCCTTTCTCACTGAGCCCTCCTTCCTGAGAGTCTCAGGGAATGATCCCAGAGCCAGCTGTCCACTCTAGGGCTTCCACAGATGCAGACTGGTTTGTGTAAACACTCCAGATTGAAGGAAGGCTGAGGAAAAAACTTTGTACTCTGCACAGAGTGCTCTGAAAGACCTGAAGGTGGAGCACTTGGCCAAGCTATGAGGCAGAGTCTGAGGTGTGCTGCTGGGTAGTGACTGGCAATCTTTGAGAAAGACTTTTCTCTGGGACCTTGCTTTATAACATGCTTGCACTGTTAAGTCTAGGAACTATGCCAAAGAATTCGACACCATGAACGACTATGATTGGGGTGGAGTGGATTGTGAAATGGCTGGAAATATAGCTTAATTTATATCTTGGAATAACGCTCCAGTTCTTGTCTCCTTTTCCTATCACATGGCATAGTTTTCGGCCACAGAGATAGATCACAGTATAGTGTTCCCTGGGACGTCATCCATCCACTGTGCTAGAACCTCCGTTTTCATTACTAGACTTTCCCTTTTCATGTAAAATGAATTTTCAGATGTATCAGGTTTGTAGATAAAATCACTCATTCTTCAGTAGCCAATCTGTCTTCTACTTTATTTGTAAAAAGAATGGGTTTCATATTCTCCACTCCTCTCTGTTTAACATAATTTTAAAAAGAACTCTTTTATTCATTTCTATGACACAGTTGCTCAACACTCTGGGGGACATATTTTTTTTTGTTTTTCACTGTATGCTGTGCATACTTTATAAATTACAGTAATTTTGGAAACCTACCTTTGCATTTACCTAAGATTAGGATGGCCATGAATATATGCACATTTGCAAAACCTCATCTGTTTAGAGTTCAGTGTGATGATTCTTTTTGAAAAAATATTAATAGTTGTTTGCGACACATTCTCTATTGTTTTGTTTCTGCCAAGCTTCTCTCCAATCATTACTTAAAGAAGCTCTAAAAATTATAATCATATTTTTTATTAAATAAAGGGAACAATTTTTATGCTTTGGTTACCAAGTTTCGAGTGAAAGCATTATGGTTAAGACAGTCTTCAGAGTGGCAAACTAGACTCTGTCATCTAGAGTTCTTAATTCAGCCCATTGTGTGGTTTAATTTAATCAAGCTTCAGGGGAATATGGTAAGAATTAATCTTGTTAACCTTTCTGGTTATGAGCAAGCTGCTAACTCAGTTTTACAAGGTTTTTAAAGCACATCCTATAAATATCAAGAGCCACATCTCCCTCTTGGTGTTGAGTAAATGGAAATCTCCAAGTGTTTCTCTTTCCACACAAACTAAGGTGACAGGGACCCTAGGAGGCAGTTTTGAGTCTTTTCTATGATTTTTCTGTATTTGCTTCTGGGTTTCTTTTTCCCCTACTTTATTTTTTGAATTTATTTTCATCTTATGTGTCTGAGTGTGTGCCATGTTTGTGCACAGCACATATGTGTCTGGTGTTCTCAGAGGGCACAGAGGGCACCCGACCCCCTGGAGCTAGAGTTACAGGTAATTATAAGTTGCCATGTGTGTGCTGGGAACTGATCCCAGGTCCTCTGCAGGAGCATCAAGCACTTAACTACTGAGCTATCTCTCCAGCCTCATTCTTATATTCTTTAAGTCTGTGTGTGTGTGTGTGTGCGCGTGCATGCACATATACATATGTGTGACATTTGGATAGAATTATGGTGTGGCTTAAGGAAAAATAAAGAACAATGAATGTCTGATTATAGTTTAATGATAATGCAAAAATATCTCATGTCTAACCCATAACTAAGTAGAGAGTTCTTGAAAGATGAACTCCAAGTGCTGATAGGCATTATATAAGATGCTCAACATTATCTATCAACGGAAATTACAATTGCTTTGAGGATTTCATCTTAGTCCATCATGGTGGACAAAATAAAAAGGATGACAGGAGATGTAGGTGTCAGTGTGGGAAATGTGGAAAATGGAAATGCCTATTCTCTGCTGGTGGGAGTGCACACCGGTACAGCCATTACAAAAGTCGGTTTCCTCACAAAACTGGGAATAGATCTACCACAATGATCCAACTGTGGATCTCTAGGGCATATACTCAAAAGACTCTGTGTCCTACTGTAGAGATACTTGTTTGTCTGTGCTCACAGATGCTCTGTTCACAATAGCTAGAAATTGGAAACAGCTTAGCTGTCCATCAATGTATGATCAGGTAATGAAAATGTGATATATTCAATGGAATACTATTCAGTTGTTAAAGAATAAAATCATGAAACTCAAAGGTAAATGGATGGAGATAAAAGCAACCATTCTGAGTGAGGTAGCCCAGACCCAGAAAGACAGGTTTTCTTTCATTAGTGTATGTTAGCTTTCAATCTTCAAATATGTGCTTCATTTGGAATACACATAGAGGCCACCAAGTTACTAAGGGGTCACTGGGATATATGCCCCTTTCAAGAGAAAGGGGGACAGAATACAATGGTCTAAGGGATTTAAATGGAATAATGCAACAGGAAGGTTAAATTGGAATGAGGGCTGGAAGGGAGGGTAAAGGCGGGAATATGACGGGGGATAATGAACATTTAAAGGTCTTTTGGAAGTGCTACATGAACACCTACTAATGTAGAAGCTTCCTAAAATATATGCATACAAATATATAAAAAGAGTTTTCACGGAGTTACTTTCTGGTCAGTGTACCAACTGGACTGCACATGCTAGCAAATAAAATCCCCAATACCGGGAATGGGTTACTTATTTTTGACTTGTAGGCTAACGGGTTTTCATAGGCCATTCCATTACCACTACCACCAAGCACCACAGAATATTAACAACGTTCTGGGTTATGAAGGGTTATATACATTTCACAACTTTACAGTAAACTCTACTTTACTTACTTGTTTGCCAAGTACTTAAGTCATAGAACATGGAAAAATCATGGTGGTACTCACCGGGGAGCTTCGTTTTTATTGGCTATCTTTTGTAGCAGTGAAAGGTTAGATGCCTGGTACCAGAAAAGGAGAGGAATCACCAGTCTTGCCCAGCTGTGAATCCTGTGACTTACAAGACATTCAAGATATGCTTACTGGTACATTAGTGGAAAGAATGTCATGTCAGTAACCAACAACTTTCTGACTGGACCTAAGGCTAGCCCCATGTAATGTAACATGTATCTGGCATATTTGGCACTGCTAATGGACTGAGAGCTGGTAGCTAGATAGGTCATAGGGCTTAGATAAGAATATAATGATATGTCTTACTAAGTGGACTCAGTATTAAACCAACCTCTGATTTCCCATTGCTGTAGTCATAGATCAGGGCATACCTCAAGCCTCAGTAGAGAAGCTTCATGACCATTGACACAGAGATCTTAAACTGGTCAACATGTAAAAAGTAAAAGACCATGGGGAAGTCAGCCTTCAAAGGATGTATATGTACATATCACACCTCTCCATCCAAAGGCTCAGGGATCTCTGAGAAAGCAGGTTGAAAGACTGTAAGAGCCAGAGGTGGTAGATAACTTCAAGGAAACTTCCCTGGATACAACAGGGCAGCTGCAGATATGAACTCACAGTGTTTGTGGTAAGATGCGTAGTGTACCAACTGGACTGCACGTGCTAGCAAATAAAATCCTCATTTTATAATCCCATTTATAGCTGCTGGGAGAAGGAGAGTCTGTTTTCTGTGACTCCTGGTAGGTTACCAACATACCAGGTCAAGCCCCACTCCCAAGAGCAGTTGGGAAGAAACTGAAAGTTGGATGTATAGAGAGGTATGACTGGAGAGGGTGTGTATGGCAAGACTTTGTGGGCGTGGGGAGGGGTAAATATGACCAAAACACTCGTAGGAAATTCTCTAAAAGCTAATAAAGTATTATTTTTAAAAAGCTGAAAAGACCCATGACTTTTATAATATGCTCTGTTTTTAATAAATGAAAAACAAGTGTTTGAAGATCATGTAACCATATTTTAAAATACAAAGGTTTTGCAGTCTACTAAGTTTCTCAAGGCCCTCTGAGAAGACTGTGACTATTACAGCTCTGGATTTGCTACAACTGCAATGGTTTCTTTTGTCTTGGGCTAAAGTTTCAGGGAAGATCAACATGCCACATATTCTTGAGAGAGATGGCAAGGTTCTCAGTGTTCCTTGCTTACAATGATGCTTTCACCTGAAATGTGTCAATCTGGCATTAACACTATACATCCAAATGGCAACCATCTGATCAAATGTAAAAAGTGAGGGGAAGTGTGGACCTCGCTCTAACTATGAACCCTCACAAAGCTTGGTGAGCCCCACCCCACCCCCACCCCCACCCCTGAGTTTCTGCTCTTAGTGCTTCTATAACTTTTGAATACTATACTGTGTTGCTTCTTTTGGTCAATAGATTTCAAGTAACAATATGTTCTCTAATCACCTAGAGGTTAGTCTCCAGATAGCACATGTGGGCATTTGACATATATTTGTTTATGTAAGACCAAGTCTTGTTGTATAGTCCAGGTTAGCTGGAACTCACTATGTAGTACAGGCTATCCTCACACTGATCCTCCTGCCTCTGCCTCCTGAGTGCTGGGATTGCAGATGTGTGTTACCATGCTGGATCACTTTCAATGACTGCATCAGGATTCTGTAATATACACTCTCTACATATACACTGGCTGTGTATACACTGGCTGTGTATAATTGGCTGTGTATATACTGGGTGCATATAAAATGGGTGTGTATACACTGGCTTCATATACATCACTGGCTACATATACACTGGCTGCATATACACTGGCTGCATATACACTGGCTGCATATACACCGGCTGCTGAATATACACCGGCTGCTGAATATACACTGGCTGGATATACACTGGGTACATTTACACTGGCTGAATATACACTGGCTCAGTATACACTGGCTGCATATACACTGACTGTATATACACTGGCTGCTGTATATATACTGGCTGGATATACACTGGGTACATATACGCTGGCTGCATATACACTGGCTATGTATACACTGGGTGTGCATACAATAGCTTCATATACTCTGGGTGCATATACAATGGGTGTGTATACATTGGCTTCATATATACTGGCTTCATATACACCACTGGCTGGATACCCACTGGCTGCATATACACTGGCTGCATACATACTGGCTGAGTATACACTGGCTGTATATACTGGCATGATATACATTAGCTGCCTATACACTGGCTGTGTATACACTAGCTTCATATATACTGGCTGTGTATATACCTGCTTCAAAGCAATAACTTTGCTAATAAGAAGGATATTTTTGCAGCTATCAGGTTTTTAATTTCTCAATTAACATGTAAATTTAGAGCATGAATTTTTTTGTTGTTGTTGTTGATGTTGTCTGGAACTAATACAAATGTCAATTGGAAGACTTCTTGTTCATAGTTTGGCTTTGATGACATAGAATGAATTGTTCTTTTCTTCCACAGTATGTTTTCATAATTCTTGGATATTCCATTTATCACCTGATCAAATAAAATTATAAATATCTTTAAAACAAATGGATTATATCATTAGCTATTCAATGGATATTGATATGAAATCTTTTTGCATGAGCTCTGAGGAGAACATGTACATTATTTCTTGTTTATGAATGAATGGAAATTTACTATGAAACTACGTATTTGGCTTTACACTTTAAACAATGAAGGTTTTCTCCTTTCAGTACAGTAATGGAATCATCTGAAATTAAAATCTACTTGGCGCCCGTGAAATGCAGAAGACAGAAATCATTTAATCCTCTCCAGCCCTATGGAGCAAAAGGCAATCTTTCACAGTGCCAGTGCTTCAGCTCCCAGCCCACAGTCCTTTGTCTTCTCCATTGATTTCTCCTTTCTAGTTTTAGGTTTAATTCTCACCCAACATGGGAAGAGAAATAAATGCGTGTTCTATTGCTAAATTAGTTTTCAGTATCTTAGTCACCTATTTGCATGGTTAGGAGATTATCCCAGGAACCTTCAAAGGTGTTTCTTTCCTCTCTCAAGAGCCCCATGAACACGTTAAGTGACTTCCCTTAGCACCTTGCCACATCCTCCTAAAATCTCTTTTGTCTTGGACTCTGTGGTCAATTATCTTGTGTGAGAGACTGATGAATACGGGCTATTCATAGCCCTGTCACCAGCAGATTAAGGAGTCTCTCTGGGTATTTCCAGGGCTGGAAATCAGTCTGGCTAGAGGGAGAATACTTTGAAAACTTGCATAGAAAGTTTTAATCTTTGAATCTGTGTTTATACAGAGATGTCTTTTAATTCTGCATTATTTTCTTCTTTTGGAAAGTATTAAAAATAAAAGTTCATTTTTTTCCCACAAATTAAGGTAACATGGGAGAGAAACATCACTGGTAAAGCATGAGTTGCAAAAATGCAAAAGTACATATATTTGTATATTATACTGGTTTTATGTTGTTAGTATTCAAAGACAATTGTGTGAGTCTGATAAGAGCTGGAGATTGAAACTGATCAAGGAGAGTTGGGATCCCAAAGCAGCAGTTGTTAGAATATCCTTGCCAAAGGCCACAGTGCTAGAAGAGAGCTCTGCTTCTTGTTTCTTTATTATCTCCTCAATGAGCACCTCCAAGAGGGCCTCATCTGGGAGAGGCGGAAAGGAGAAATATGGAAGAGAAAATGGTGAAGCATGAACATGGTCCCTGGAAGGATGCAAAATCTGGAGGAAGCAGTGTGCAATTAGATTAATGTTCTGTTATTTAATAGGCCATTTATTCAAGCACATGTTTGCTCTTAGCTTTTCAGTTTCACACTGATAAGTGTCAACTTCTTTTGTAAAGCTCTCTCATCTCCAGGACAGAGTTGGTGTCAGGTATCTGTGTCACCTGCAAGGAGGGCAGCTGATTCCTGGAGTACCAGAACCCAGAAGCCCACATGATGGGACTTCTCCAGTCTGCTGAAGACTTTGGAGAAGTACTTAGGGGATAGCGATTTTTTGCAAATTGATTATCTACTGTTTGTAGTCCTAGCAACTGCATGTTAGTTGTTGACTTTGTCAAGTACAAAAGTTCTCTAAAACTACGGACATCTCTTGGTGGTCACAACTTTTCAGCCTTTTTGAATCAGAGATTTGAAACATATCTTTGGAGTTATAGTCAGAAAAATATGAAAAATTCTGTTAACTCTCCAAGCAGCAGTATGTATATATGATATTATAGAGCCTTCTTTATTTATATTTATTTATCTTGTATGTAGTATAGGGGCTTATGCCATGGAGCTTGTGTGGAAGTTGGAGGGCCAACTCATGCACACTGTTCTCTCCTTCTCCCATTTAGGCTTTTGGAATCAAACTCAGGTCACCTGTAAGCAGCGAGCCTGTCTTGCTACCTCAAAAGAGCCCTCTCCACAAAGCACTGGATTCAGCATACAGTCTTACATCTGTAGGTCGCTGATGGAATAATAAGATTAAAGTCTATGGATTTTTTGTACCATGCGTCTTTGTTGAGTAGCTCTCTCCTTCAGTCTGAGTAGAGACCAGAGCACATGACAGGAAGATGACCCATTCCATATATTCTTGGCTCTGGGTATTCTAAAACTGAGTTATATTTTACCTTACCATATCTGGTATGCTCTCGGTTACTTGTAAGCGTTCAATTCTTCTTCCAAAGACTGATGTCTGTTTTTAAAATGGGTTCTGTTTGTTTTGTTCTATTCTGACTTTTTTTTGTTTTGTGTTTTGCTTTGTTTAGGTTTTGCTTTTTTTTAATTAGTTGCTTGTTTTCCTTCCTTCCTTCCTTCCTTCTTTCCTTCCTTCCTTCCTTCCTTCCTTCCTTCCTTCCTTCCTTCCTTCCTTCCTCCCTCCCTCCCTCCCTCCCTCCCTTCTTTCCTTTCCTTTCCTTTCCTTTCCTTTCCTTTCCTTTCCTTTCTTCTTTCTTTCTATTATTTATTTAGTTTAGACCTCAGTTGCAGCAATCCCTCCCTTCTCTCCTCTCAGTCCCTTCTTTTTCTCTCCCCTCCTTGCTGTTCACTCCCCCGGCTCACCCCTTCTCCTTAGAAAAGCTGAGACCTCTCATGGCTGTTAACCAGCCTTGGCATATCAGGATGTGCAATATTAGGCACACCATCTCATCATCACATCTTCTTCTACTGAAGCTAGACAAGGCAGCCCGGTTAGGGGAAGGGGACTCAAAGGCAAGGCAATGTAGTCAGGCAGCCTCTGCTCCAGCTTTAGAAATCCTACATGAAGGAGAAGGGTCGTGTGTTTTCTAATGAGAAAGAGAAAGGAAAGGGTGTGCACATGAGTGGGTGGGGATTTGGGGAGCACTTGAGTGGGGAGTTGAGGAACACTTGAGTGAGGAGTTGGGGAAAATCTGGGAGAACTTAGAGGAGAAGAAATTATAATCTGGAAATAGTGTATGAAAAATATCTATTTTCAATAAAAATTACAATATATATCCTACCCCACCTACCAGCAGCCAAGGAACAATCCTTACAAATAATAAAATTCTTAAAAAAGTGTGTTTGTGCCTCTTTTTACCTTTTTCATAGCACACATGATGGTGCATCGGTTCTTCCAGAAACTTAAGTCGCTTCACTCTCCTTTCACTCACTGGACTCTTTGTTAACATTTCTTCTGAGGTGTGATCTGCTTATTGGAGAACATAGCAGGGATACTAGTAACCAAAATCCTGTACCCCCATAAGAAAAGACTGCATTGCACGTGGAAACTACCTCATACTTTAGCATCCTTACTGCGAATGTAAGATGTAGGATTATTTTTTAATTGGGTATGCTTTCTTAAGCACTTTAACTTCTGAAATGTGGAAGCCGAATAATTGGCATTATTTTCACCAATCCATTTGTATTACTTGAATACTTCTTTAACCTCAGGCCCTGTATAAAATTCTGAGGACACAGTAGCTTATAAATCCTGCAAGTAAAAGAAAATATATTCCAAAATACAGTGGAATAAAGTTATGATATTAAACAGCACTGTAATCGATGGGGGTTTAAAAAGTTTCCATCTTTTGCATAATGCATTGAGATGCATTTGCATCTAAATACAACTGGTAATGCTTAATTCGTTTTGGAAGTTAATATATTGAAATTAAATGCAATTATGATTTTGTAAAAATGTACTGGCTTAGTTGGCCGTTTGGGATAATGCCTAACCATTAGTTCTTTATTATTGGCATTTCAGGAGGATGCATAGGGAAGATGAACCCAGATTTGCTGGACAATCCCCTTTTCTTGTCAGTTAATTCTTGTCAATTACTTCAGCTCGTTCACTTTCCACAGTCCTGGAGTTTGGGCAGAAATCATAGTCCCTCGACTGATCCAAAAGTTTGAAATCGTCTCGTCCACTACGTTAAGAACACATTATTTACCATAAAACAACAATAAAATAATAAAGAAAAAAATCAAAGCAGTTTGAGAAATTAGGAAAGATCACAGAGTATACGTGTATCTTTTAGAATTGTTTTTTGAGCATGTTTCATAATTGATTCCTGAAACAGTATCAGGATTTCAATTTAATTCTTTTAGCCACAATATGCAGTTTCGATTTACTAAGTTTTGCAAAGCTTAGAGTTGTCACACGTGGGTTTAGGAGTGGTCCTACTGTCGGATAGCATTTGAATCCATGCATCAGACACTGTTCAAAGAGTTTCATGTGCTGATTAATCCGTGTAGCGGCCTGAGTTGGAAAGTACTGGTATTATTCCCATTTACCAGTGAAGAAGATTGCAACTCCCCATGGTTCAGTGGTTTGTGTCTTGTTTACTGTTGCTGAAGAATTAAATAGTTATGCTCTAAGTTAGCAGATTCCTTCAGCGAACATATCAGTACTTGCTTCTTAACTGCCGTGAGCTATCTGAAACATTCTATTGTAGCACAAGGAGTTGAGGCATCTGGCAGAGACAGTCTGCACCACTGGGTGTGCACACACGGATAATATTTGTCAGGAACATTAAAAATGTGCTGATTTTGAGCTTGGCTCTGGTGTTACACCCTGTGTTTACCTATGGACAATAAGAAAAATGATGATTTGTTTTCTGTATTTTGTTTATATCTTAGACACTCCTTTATTATTTTCGTAATGTCCATAAGACTTCAGACCTAGGAGAAATGGTGCATCTTCTGGGTTGTTGGTGTTGCTTTTCATTTTATGGGCACTGTGAATTCATTTGATTATTTCACTCCCTTCCATTTTGATTCCTCAGAAATCAGAATAAACTTTAAGTAATTATTTTTTTTGTTATGATACATAATTTTTGGATTACATTTCTTGGCATGACTTTAACCTTAGGCTTTTTCTTTCTTGTCCCTTAGCAACAAGGGCGTGTATTTTGGTTCAGACTACCAAGACCATCCTATCCCAACCACTTCTCAAATCGGTATTTCAGCAAGTTAGCCTTTCTTAGTGTTAGTATCTAATCTGAGGGGGAAAAAATCGACAGCTTGTGTAATGTCATTGCGAGAATTAAATGCAATAATGCATGTGGAATTCTTAGAACATTGATGCATAAGGTGCACTTGTGTGTATAAAGTCATTGAATTACGTTGCTCAAATATGTGTGTTTATTGAAACTCTTTTTACACTGAGATTTCACATAAGTAAATATTAAAATGTTATCCTCTTCTTCATGTGGTGTGAAAACATAAGCATAAAAATTCTCACAAAGTTGACATATTTCCAAAGCATATGTTAATCAGTCTATAAATCACAAAGGATAGATTTTTAAGTTTTATTTATTTTTATAAACCATTTAGGGGATTTAGACAAAACAGAGAGAGTCCATGTTTCTGAATGCTGTAAAATTAGAGAATGGATTCAGAGTATAAGCTTTTGATTATGATATGACAGAGAGAGGATCCCTTAAATAAACAAATTATGAGTCTTTATAAAACAAAAAATGTGCAAAATAAAAATAAAAGTTTGCAAATATTTCACCTTTCAAGGAAATGAAAGCTTTTCCTGTTTCAGTGTGTGGGAGGAAGCATTTGAGTTTCAGCCACAAATGCAGGCATGTTCAGACGCTTGGGCTCCAGCAGAAATGGTTGGCTAGTCCCTACTTCTCCAAGTTCATGAAAGATATGTTAATTAGGATAATGCTGTGGCCTAGGAAAACCCTACTGATGGTAAGTGGATGGGGGGGGGGTATGGGCCTAGTGTCTTCCTTAGTTCCTATTATTTCCTCAAAGCTTGATCAATCTGGACAATGGAAAATATTTCCTATAGAAGCTTGGAAAGAGTGTTAAGTAACAGGGAGTAGCTTTCAGTGGTAAATTCTTTCAATTTCAATTTATTTGGCTTATATCTTCAAGGCTTTCCTCACTATGTTATAAATAGCTTTTTGTTTGTTTTCTAGATTGTCTCTAGACTATTAAAATCAATAATGGTCTATATTTTTCTCGTTTGGCTGTCTACAAATGGTAGAATTACAGTGTTAAAATTAGATCCATGGTGTTTGTCTAACACTGTACTAGAAAGAATGAATAGAGAAGGAACCAGAAGGAAATACTTATTTATTGTTCCATATGAATGGGAAAGAAGGAGGGACCCAGCACTGAAGTAGGATCAAATCTTTCCAGACATCCTAGAGTCAGAAGGAAGCAACCATTCCATCCAAGATTTGATAGCTCAGTGTATTCCTCTGGAGGGGAGGGGATTTACACTCTCCAAGCTGAATGAAGCAAGGTCCACAACCTACAAATGTACTTCTGACATATGGAAGTTTGAGATCTGCCAGCAGAATTGAATCTGTAAATAATATGGTAAAGTCTAGCAGACACCTGCTCTGCATCCAAACTTGTGAAGACGAGAGCCTTTCCACAAAGCTTGAGTAATGCAAAGAAAGGAGAAACACCACTGCCCAAGATACCTGTGACTCTAGTGTCTGGAACCCAAAGCAGCACTCAAGCTGCCTTCTCTTCCTCCAAAATCCTGTGCCAGTTACAGTGATGGAGGTGGACCTTTATCAGACTGCAGCTCCATGTAATATCCCATTTAACTTAAGCCACAGAAAAGCTGTGATTTAACTTCCTAGTAGACATACAAGGAAGGTAAATGTCAAAGACACTGTGTGATAGTCAAGGTTCAGCAAGTCTGGACTGGAAGGATGTTAGGAGTTTGCTAGCTGCACTTACGAGCTTGAAGACATAGACTCTGTAATGACACGGAGCCTACAACAGTTGAACATTACTCAAAACAGAGTGAGTTTATCAAACCAACACAACTTTCATTTCGTGCCTACTGTTACCCTAGGATTCTCTGTGATTCAAACAGTTTCAGACCCCATAACTGAGAGTTTTACTTCGAATAAAAAGATCCCTTGAAACGCTCAGTGGCAACTGAATACTGGTGGGAAATGAAGAGTTAACTTCTGTTTTTGTTCTCTTACAGTATTAGTCACCATACAGATTAAAATGCTTATCCTCACAGAAAGGGCATGCATACCTGTGTGGTTTACTGTTGAAATAAGAAGAAAACCATGTTGCATTCTAAAAGAATTAAACCATACAAATATGATCCTTGGAAACACTTTTAACCTTTAAAGTTGGGCTCTTTATATTGCCCAGAGGCAAAGATGAGGTCATGAGAACTTATCAGAAGATCTATCTACATTTGGCAACATTTACACTTGGGGGATAATTTTGAGGTAGTGAAGCAGGGTCTCACTTGGGAATATGGACTGTATACACAGATCCAGTAGTATTGCATGTATTAGGATGTGGGTGATGATGAACGTATTGCTTTTAATTGTCCTGTACTTTTTCATGCTTAAGAACCCTGGTCTGGCTTTTTACTATTCTTCCTTCGAAGTTATTACCCACATCAGGAGGATGAAAATGGACTCCTGCTTGAGGAAGACAAGGCATTGGTAGAGTAATCTAGCTTTCTATATATTTTTACATGCAGTTTAAAGAGGATTTTTATGTTTTATTTTAGTTTAAATCTTAGGTTCAGTGACCCATGTAGCACAACCTACAAAAAACCACAAGCATACGCTTTCAATTTGTAATTAAGTAAAGATTTTTTTTTGGTATTAGATAATCTTGATGCTATATTCATAAACTGCGAGAGACTATTTTAGATTTGCAATTGAAACTCCCTCCTCCTCCTCCTCCTCCTCCTCCTCCTCCTCCTCCTCCTCCTCCTCCTTTTATTTGGACATATTTTTCATCTTGAAGTATCTGTTAGACCTGGCTATGTCATATGCAAAAGATTTACTTCATGGCCAAAACTCAGTGTGGTAAAATTAAGAAGTCAAGATTTGTCTCTGGGGCCACGGAGAATTATTATGATCAAATCATAATAATCAAAGTTGTCAGTCCAGGAGATAAAATTCTTGTAATAGTTTCAGACAACTGGCACATAAATAAGAGAATTTTCTTGTGTAGGTGGAGGCCTCGCCTCTCTCCTGGAGCCATGGAGTCCCATCAAGAATGGGATGGTTGGTTCTGCCTACTTAGCTAGGACATTTATAGACATTTGCTCACCTATTGAATTGAGAGAGATTGCAATTTATTTCTAATCCATCTAGTACTACGTATTGTGCAAGTGAGGATAACCACCTTTAAAGTGTATAGGTCAGCTTAAAAGCTGTATCTTATGTGCAAAGAGAATCACATTGTTTTCGAGATTCATTACAAACTGTGTAAGTGCCTCAGGGGTGTCACTTCCTGGAGTGAGTTGCCCACCTGAGTTGGTGGCACCTTGGCTTGGTATTGGTTTATATTTGGTGCAACAGCTGCTGACACTTCAAGCAGAACTTAAAGATATTAGTGTCAACTCCCTCTTTTTATTTTATCTTACAAGATTTATTTTTAACTGTGTGTAGGTGTGTCTCTGCATATGGGTATGTGCACAGAGAGTGCTGGTGCCTGAGGAGGTCAGAGGTGTTCAGTCCCCTGAAGATGGAGTTACAGATGCCCGTGAGCTGTTTGATGTGGGTGCTGGGAACTAAATGTGGGTCTTCCGAAGGAGAAGCAGGAGCCACTGACTACTCAGGATCTTCCTAGCACCTAACTCTGGATTTCTAAAGTTGATGACAAACAAACTGAAGAGGTGATTCTTGATAGATAACAACCTTTTATTTTACAAACTATTCCTTTCTTCCTTCCTTCCTCTCTCCTTCCTTTCTTCCCTCCTCTCTCTCTCTCTCTCTCTCTCTCTCTCTCTCTCTCTCTCTCTCTCTGTCTTTCTCTCTTTCTGTCTTCCTTCCTTCCTTTCTTCCTTCCTTCCTTCCTTCCTTCCTTCCTTCCTTCCTTCCTTCCTTCCTTCCCTTTCCTTTTTACTTCTTAATCATTTTTTTAGTGAGGTACTTATTAAATGAAATTTTAAGCTCAGTTGAAATCTGAGGTATGTCTGAATGTCTTTCAAACTGGTTTAAATGAATTTTATTAAAATGATTCCAAAGTAAAACTTTGAGTTAAGTGTTTAACATCAACACATCTTTGTTGTTGTATTTGAGTGCTTGCTACTACTGTTCCTCCAGTCATGCTCAGGCCATAAATCCTTGTCATTGTTTTAATTAACTAAGTTCTTACTTGTTATTACCTACAGTCATTCTTGAAGTTCTGTGATATATTCCTGGTGACTAAACATCACAGACTAAGTAATAGCATTTTTCATGTTTCCAATAATACTTAGCTTTCCAGACCATAATGATATACCCGAGACAATTAACATATAAAAGGAAGGATTGGTCTGCTCCTGTGCTTAGAGATTCCAGTCCTGGGCCTCTGTTGAGGCAGCTGGCAGCTAGGTGGGCTTTCATAGCAAGGTAAAGGGCTTGCTGTGTTTGCCAAGGAACAAAATGGGCTCCCCACTTCCCATGAAGGGTACACCCCCACTGATCCTAAAGGTCCATAGTGCTTCCCAATATGGCTCTCTAAGGACCACATGGGAATGCTTATCCAGACTACAGGGTTTCTGTAAGTCACACCCTTCATGTACATTTAAAAAAACTCAGCAACGTGCAAATATCCAGTTCATGTCTGCCTTGGTGCATTAGCAACTATTGCTTTCCCTGATTCTTTTTTTATGTGACATGAAGGCAGAATAAAGGAACATTGTGGACAACAGGCAGAAGGGAGGAAAAAAGGCAAGAAGGGGCAGTGGAGGACTAATAAGAACCACATATAATGACATATACATGAAAATGTCACTGGATCATTACTTTGTATACTAGCTAAACATGTTAAAAAATGTCATTCCTTCCATTTAAAGGCAGTTAAAATATTTTCTCTGTATTTTTTTGATGTCACAAAAATATACCTTTCTTTGATCATTTATTAATCAAATTGTTTGGAATATTGCAACAAGGCTTAAGATGAGATGTTCTCAGGAGTGGGAATAGAAACACTGATTCCATTATTGCAGATAGCAGCAGCTTTTTGCAGGCATCTTGCTTGGTGTAGGGATGTGCAGGAGAGTGATAGATTTATTTATTCAACAAATACAGGTTCCATTCCTAGATACACTATTCCCTGTTTCAGGTGGAAGTTTCTGCCCCCAGGGAGCTTATCTTTCAGTGGCATGGTGGTGAGCTTTGCTAACTCCTCTCCCAAAGAATCCTGTTTGCCACAGAGGGCGGCAAATGGTCGGTAGTCTTCTTTTTGTCGTAGATGCCTCCTTATCATCTCACGAAGTTTTAGTTACGGACGCTCTCTAGTCTACATTTTCAGCTCTTTATCTTGTCTTCCCATGTTCTTCATTGGGCAACTTAAACCTACAACATTCACTGATGTACAGTGCCTTGTTTAGAAATTGGGTGCATATTCTCTCCTGACAGCTGAAAATGGGTCCTCATGTTCACGCCCCTTT
Source organism: Grammomys surdaster (assembly GCF_004785775.1). NCBI lineage: Eukaryota > Metazoa > Chordata > Mammalia > Rodentia > Muridae > Grammomys > Grammomys surdaster. The sequence continues at coordinate 12,590,668 of NW_021621323.1, read as the reverse complement.
TCATCACATGACCAAGTTCACTTAACAGTTCCTCCCACCCAGCCCTCTTCTGACTCTAACTCTGTGGCTTCAAGCTCTCAGTTAGTCAGGCTTGAAACCACCCAGTCATCTCTGACTCGTCTTCTGCTTGAGCCCTTGCACCTAATTAATTAGTCATGAAATTATATTGCTTCTTCCTGCTACCTGTTTTCGGTCGCCTTTTCTTCTGAATCACGATCATATCGACCACACCCGATTAGGCCTTTGTCATTTCATACCTGAGCTGTTATGGTAGTTTCCTAACTGGTCATCACTTGCTCCTTTCTGGTTACCACCAGAAGTCAACATCCCTTGAATTCTTCCTTTTATTACTTTTCTTCCAGTTGAAAATCTACAAAATGTAGTTTGTTTGTTTTTTTAATACAACAATCTACCTTTTTTTGGAAGTTTCTAGAAGCTTCTATACTTTGGTCCAAATTTTTCCATTCAGCTTAATTTTCCACCTTTTCCCACATATATGTGTCTCTAGTCAAGTTGTTTATAATGTATGCCTTGGGGTGTCATATGTCTTTGATATAAAAACAGTGGAAAATAAAGGTTAAGGGCTGCAGGTGGGAGTCACACAGCCAAGGTGGAAAGCCAGCTTCTGCTTGTCTTTTCCTAGCTCTGTGACCTAGGACAAATTGTGTGGCACAATAAACCCCAGTTTCTTAATGAAAAGTTCCTGATGCATCCTGCATTGTGGGAAACAAAGGAAACAATGCAAATCAGAGGCACCGTAGAGTCTGGTAGCGTTAGTACTTAATAAATGCTGTTGGTACTCATTTGCCTCAGGCATTATTTTTTCCTTTTTGGCTTAATTTCTTCTCCGAAGCCTTAATTAAACCGTCTTCTAAATTCCTAATGAGGAAGTATGTATCAAACAATCGTGGGTCTGAATTACAAGTTCAGAGGGTGACTACGGAGCTATGTGTAGGAATCCAAGGGTATATGTCATAACCTCAACCATAATACTCAAATGATTAACCTAGGACCACAGACATGGTTCTCCTGAGTCCCAGTTTTCTTATTTATCTATTGTTTTGGAATGGTATGCTTCCCAATGTTTTCAGTCCAGAAAAATTTCAAGATAGATTTCTGTTGCATATTTAGCTGCATAGTTTCTGTGTATCTATAAATTACTTAGATACTTTGGTAATAGTTACCAGTTTATTTGTGGCATATGTATAGATAGATTTTTGGAAAAATAACAGTACAAAGTACAGTTGTCTTAGCTGTTATCTAACAGATATGCTTGTTTAGATACTATTGAAATTATCGATTATGTATAAATTAAATCTTGTAAGTTCATTTGCATATGTAACACATTTTAGGGGGTTGCATCTACTTTGTGATGATCACATCTGTAGAAAGGATAATGGTATAATGATCTAGGAAAGAACAAACATATAGTAAAGGTTTGGCTTCTCAGAGCATAACAATAATTCCAGAGAAAGTCATCTTAGAGTTCTTAAATTGTCAACAGTAGGAGTAGCCAGTAATTGATAACATTTGAATGCTTTTCTAATTTTAAAGCATATAGTTTTTTATCCTTCAGCTGTTTAATACTATTTAGAGTTTACCAAAGTCCACAGACCCTTACCTAAAGGTGAAAGCTAGCTGGGTGTGGTTCACACTTAAAAATCTCAGCATTTAGGAAGCTAATGCAGGAGGATTTCTGTGAGTTTGAGGCCATCATGTGGTAAATAGTAAGTTCCAGATGAACTTTGATCAAAGAATGATAAGAAAAAGGAGAGGAAGAAGAGAAAGAGGAGGAGGAAGAGGAAAAAGAAAAAATGAAAATCAAAGAAAGGAACAAAGGCAAAGCTAAATTAATATGGCTACTCGGGAGATGACCCCATGTGGCCTCAACCCAAGATAATAGACATTACTGAAGCAGGAAGAAGCAATGATGGCCACAGGGAGTTTCCCCATTTCCGTGACTCACAGATTGAAGCCAGAAGGTCAAAACTTAGGGGGAACTCACTCCATTTAAATGCCAGGTTCTCACCTCAAGACAATTATTTTCCAGTAAACATTTTGTACGAATTGAGACACACCTCTGAGAAAACAAAAAATACATCAAGACATCACAGGACACATCTTCAATGTTATTCATGCACAGGTTTGTAAACCGCAGACACAATGGAGAAGTAAGACTTAGTGATTCAAGCTGGCTGTTAGCTGAGCCCCTGTTTAGTCTCAGCTCTAGGAATATTGTAAATAAGGCTGTATATAATAAAGATTGAGGTGGTTTTCTTCCCTCAAGTAAACCACTTCCAGGAGTTCACACCACTAACATCCTCTGTGTTGATGCTTTGGGAAGAAGTCATATTTCAAAGTTAATGGCTATGAGGAGGAGCTGTGGTTGGAAGTGAGGTGGGAGGTAGTGGTTGGGACATGGGATGGACAGGGGTGGGGGACCAACAGGGTTTGGGGGAAGATGGGATGGGACAGAAGACTCCCAAATTCACCCATTAAAGCCTAAGGGCCAATATAAATCTATCAGCAGCTAGAAGGAACAATAACAATAGTAGGTGATCCAGCCTTCTGGTGGATTTCTGGTCAGTAGTCTTAGGCAAAGAGGTGTCAGCCATGAGTATAGCAGCAGAAAACAATGTGACTTAAGACCCTAGTTGACTTAGTTATTAAAGCTTTTTGATTCTAATTTTCCAAAGGAATTTTCCCTTTCCTCTCCAAAGTGAGGTGCTAAGTAAGCCTCTGAATTTTCTTTCTTTCTTTCTTTCTTTCTTTCTTTCTTTCTTTCTTTCTTTCTTTCTTTCTTTCTTT
>NW_021621323.1:12587058-12587760 GCF_004785775.1 Grammomys surdaster | reverse complement strand
TCCTTCCTTCCTTCCTTCCTTCCTTCCTTCCTTTCTTTCTTTCTTTCTTTCTTTCTTTCTTTCTTTCTTTCTTTCTTTCTTTCTTTCTTTCTTTCTCTTTTTGAGACAGGTTCTCACTATAGAACCGTGGCTTGCCTGAACTCACTATGTCTGACCTGAACTCACAGAGCTCTATCTGCTTCTATCTCCAAAGTGCTGAAATTAAATTCCATCACAATCACCTGATATATTGAAAACATTTTCTTTCTTAAATTCCTCCTCCTCTGGCTACTTCCTCCTCACTAGATTTCTAGACTCGAGTTCTTGTGACAGGGAGATGTTACCCTTGCTAATGACAATGAGATTTTTTTCCTTCACTGATTTTTCTATCAACAAGTTTCCATGTCAGATATGATTTATTGGCTTAAATTAATTTATTGGAAATAATTATATTCAGTATTAAAATCCAGTCATTCATTTGCATTTAATATTTACTAAGGGAAGATGGCTGAGAATTTTACTTAGTGGGCAAGTGTCTCTTACGGATTATTACAAACAGGGAAAGAAACAGCTACAAACAGACTTTTTTTTTCGCAAGACTTCTCTACCAAAGTGTTTATATGAATCACAATTCTTTGCTTGGGTTCTGTTTCCATTCAAAATTTACATATTTGAATGGAGAAAAAGGGGGTTTCAAAATGTAGAGATCTCTCTCTCCCGCCG
>NW_021621323.1:12561686-12586958 GCF_004785775.1 Grammomys surdaster | reverse complement strand
TCAGTATTTTGTTTCGAGCACATAGAGAAAAGACCTCCCTCCCTCCTTCTGTCCTTTCTACCTTTCTCCTTTCCATTTTAATAATAATAAATGTACTAATACAGGACTTTTGCAGGGTGAAACGTTTAATGATGTTCAAGTGTTCAGAAGTGAATGTCGGTGTTTTGGTGTGCAACGTGACTGAAAACTCAGTATTTTGTTTCGAGCACATAGAGAAAAGAATAGCATTTTTTTCACCAAAGTAAAGAAAAAAAATTAGATTGCAGAAATCCCTTAAGAACATGCCCAAGGATGAGACATGCAATGCATTTTCAAACTTTAGTTGCCTTCAGAAATAATTCTTCAAAATTTATTCCTATATGTAGCAAATTTCAGCAAAAGCACTCCTCCTCATGCTGTTGACTGAGACCCCCCACTCTTACACAACTTACCTGATTGTCACACTGTTTTAGCAGAGGTAATGAAGAAAGAGATTCTGTAGTGCTTTGTGCTGTGCTGGCTCATCCTCATTTTTCATGGTAGGTGCACTTTCTGTACACTAATTCTCCCTCTCAAATGTTGACAACCTGCCGCCAAAGATAAAATGGGGAAGATAGCCTCAATAGGAGGCTAGAGGAGATTAAAAGGCAAATGAAAAATACCATTTTTTTTCAGTCTGGTTGCAAATATCAATTGCATTTCAGGGATCTGGCAACTGCTTTCAGGAAGGTTTTCCCCTGTCGCTGGGATGGGTCACCATTTCTAATCTGAGGGTCACAGCTCAGGCCCCTGTTTAATAATTGCTTGATTTGACATCTATCTTGGCCTTTTTTTTACTTCGGCCTTTCTGGCTGGAGGTCACAAAAGCAAAAGAAGATAGAAGTTCGTATAAATGCTTTGATGATGAAAAATGAGATGCCATCCTTTGGGCCCTAGGTATGAATACATGTATAATATGTTGAGGCCTTTTAACTCTTTGGGCGATCCAAGTGGGAAGCACTCATCCATTCGTTTCATTCTAGTGACCTGCTTTGTAACGGCTTGTGGTGATGCTCACATGATCATAGACATTAAAGGAAGCAACGTCTCATTCATTCGCAAACTTGATCATTAACCGTGGGGCCAATTGCTCTGGACTAATTATTGTTGATCTGATCAGAATTTACAAACACACAGTTGTATTGCTACAGATAGAAAGAGTCCCTTTTCAAGTCCTTCAAACCAGGGCGACTGAGCACTAGGTCTGTGCTCATCAGTTGCTCTGGGATGTGTGATGTCATCACGAATCCTCTCACCCAATTTGATAGGTCAGGCTCAGCCCTCAGCCTTCCGAAAGGCAAATGATTTCCTTTTTCTTCTCAAAATAAAGAAAGTGAATAGAATTCTGAGTTTCTCTTTTTGTCATTATCAGCCCAGGAATTTAAGGTGAGGTGTTCACATTTTCTTTGACAAACTTTTTGTCTTAACCAGATGATGCCAGTTTATAATTTTCAAGACCTTGCTTAGAGGATAGTCATCAAGAGTCAATTGTAATACAATTCCGAGGATTTATGTGGTATTCTTCTCATTGCAAAGAACAATGAGCTGAAGAAAAGTATCATAATTATTGATACCATTTACATTTTCTACCCAGGGTTCTTGATTGGTCAGTACATGTCCATTTCCAGTATTGTAGAGAAAGAACCTGAAAGTCTATGCTTCAAAGTTGTGTTCAGAATGTTAGCTATCTCTATATTGTTGAACGGAGTTGAGCACACACAGCACCTCCAATTCTACATCTCATGCTATCTCTTTTCATTTGAAGCCACTCATGGAATATTTTTTCTTTTACCTTTTGAGGTTATAACATAATTACATCATTTCCTCATTCTCTTTCCACCCCTTAAACCTTCCTACATACCTTTCCTTATTCACTTTCAAACTCATGGTTTTTCATTAATTGTCATTCATTATCATAAATACAGTCTGCTCAGTCTGTAATGTTATTTGTGTGTATAACAGCTATTTTTAAGCCAGAAATTTAGCAAGAGTTGGAAATCAGGATTTGACTTTTGTAGTGGTGTGTCAGGTGATAAACTGAGATAGTGACATAACAAGGAAATGCCTTTATAGTCAACGGAGTTTTCCTACACCGACTGGTGAAAGATTATCTTGAAAATGTTTATAATAGACTCTCTATGAAACTGGGTAGTTTGGGTTTCTATTGCTGAGATGAAACACGTTGACCAAAAAGCAAGTTGGGGAGAAAAGCATTTACTTGGCTTACACTTCCATATTGCTGCTCATTACTGAAGGAAGTCAGGACTGAAACTCGAATAGGGTAGGATCCTGAAGGCAGGAGCTGATGCAGAGGCCATAGATGGTGCTGCTTACTGGCTTGCTTTCCCTGGCTTGCTCAGCCTGCTTTCTCATAGGACCCAAACCAGCACAGGGATGGTACCACTCACATTGGGTTGGGCCCAGCATTGATCACTAATTGAGAAAATGCCTTACAGCTGGATTGCTGGAGGAATTTCCTGAACCAAGGCACCTTCCTCTCTGATGACTCTAGCTTGTATCAAGTTGACAAAAATGATCCAGTACAACTGACCCCTTGTAAACTTGACACATAAACACATCACTATTAAGTTACAGCCCTTCTTTTCTTGTTCATCTCAAAGATCTAAACATACATAACCTTAAAAATCTCACAGTCTTTACAAATTCAGAGTCATTGAAATTTTGGTCTCTTTAAAGTAGCCAATTTCTTTTTTTAAAAAAAAGTTCTTATTAATTCTTTGTGAATTTCCCATCGTATACCCCAATCCTACTCATGTAGCCCAATCCCACTCATCTCCCTGTCCCCCAACATCTGCCCTCCACACTCTCAACCTCCTCCAAAGCAAACAAACCCTTTTGCCTGAACAGCTTTATTTGCAAATGTTCCTTGCAATGAGTCATTGGTGTGGTTCGAGGCCTCTGGCTTCTGCTACACTATCAGTACAGGATCCTCGCTGGACTCTTTTTGGATATCCTCATTGTTGTCCTGTGTCATGGAGACCTTGCAGCTTTGGTTTTGGAGGACCAGCTTCTTCACATGTTCTAGCAGTTCATAGATGGGGTAGATGTTGGAATGGTCTAATTCAAAGCCTTGGATCTTAGCCTGGATGGTAGCTGTGTTGGCCAACCTGGCAGCTTTCCCACACCACACCATCAGGGCTAGCTCTTCTATACCTGTACCATCTGGGCCAGCTCAGGAGCACTGCCTAGGCAAGGGATTGGGCTAAAAATTAGCTCTCCCAACTGTGGCACCCCAGACAATTCCCAGACTCCCAAAGGCTGTATGAACTTTGGTGGTAACAGGAGCCATGGACATTAACACAGACTCCTGCTGCTACAGGGTCATGGACCCAGAACCTTATCATAGCCTCAGTGGCATCCCAGGCCATTCCTCACTACCCTCAGGTCTCCAGTTCTGCACTTTCTTCACACCTCCTTCTGCCTCTCTTTCTCTTCTACCTCTCTACCACTTACCTGTCCATCTTAGGGTCACCCAGGTCTCAGGGTATCTTCCACCCTGCCTGTGAGGCACCAAGCAGGGGAAGGGTAGTCATCTTGGCCAATTTCTTTTAAAATCCCAAGTCTCTAGATTGTGGGTTCCAGGAGAATAAAAAATAAACCAAATACTTTGTTACTTCAAGAGGGAAAATATCAGAGCACAGTCACAATAAAGTCAAAGCAAAATCAAAACTCCAACTGTCCATTGTCTGGGATCCACTCATGATCTTCTGGATTCTTTTAAAGGGCTTGGGTCACTTCTCCTGCTCTGCTGAAGCTCCAGCCCCTAGAACTTCAGTATACAACTTGTCTTGGAATTAAGGTATCTCTGGATGAAACTGGTTAAGATGTGCTCATATGATGTGGGATGGGCCTCCAGAAAATTGGTGGTAAATGTTTCACAGAACGCTGTGTGAAAATTGGAGTCATGCTGTCATAAGTCAAGAAACGAGAGGAGATATCTAAGTAGATGTGCCTTCCACCTTCAGCAGCAGCGCTGGCGGCCTGACTCAGGATCCCGTTCCTTCAGGAATCAGAGACAGTCAGTTCCTGTTGCTTGAGGTGCTAAGTTTTAGGCATGATGCTAAAACCCACCGTAGCACGATGACAGCTCTTTGCATACGGTTGCTGCCAGAAAGGATTTTTTTTTCCCCAATCATCCTCTTATGTCACGTGCCAAACAAAATTCGGTATTTTTACTCAAATTTTCCACTAGTCAAAGCTGACTCTGGAAAACAGCATCAGAGACGATAGGTGATGTATATGTCCCGAGAATGAAGCCAATACAGAACCGTAAAACTCCTGACAATTCATTTTAGAATAAAAAGTGATCAGGCATATTACTCTTCTCTATGTGATGATAAATGCTATCAGAGAGGCCGGCTCTTCGTGGTCTTCACACATCATGTGATAAGCCCAGCTCTTCATGGCCATTTGTTTTGTATCATCTCACATGTGATGGTAACTTTTCAAGCCTCCACTTTCACTTCAGAAAATAAATTATGTTATCATACACAAATATAGATGAAATTCTCCAGAATAAGCTTCCTTTATGCTCTTCTCCAGTTCTTACACTCTACATATCCTTAATTTCAATTTCATAACAAAAATGGAACTCAAGAGAAGCCTTACCCAAGAATTCACAGTCTAGGCACGCCAATGGTATGTTCTGGTTTAGTGACTTCATAGGTGAAAAATCTTCATCTAATTTCTTCAACTTTTGTTCTCCAGAGACCACTGTCAAAGGTAATGTCTAATATAATCAGAAAGATTACACAAGTAAAGACTATTACATTTCAAGGTCATATGCAAATTCTTATTCCTACACTCATCCTACACTTCTTTGGCACCACAAGCACAGATGATTTTTGTTTGACCAGTTTATCTAGGAGTGGGACTACTTTCTAGGGCTTCCAGAGCTAAACTGATTTCCTGTGAAAGACAGCTTGAAAAAGTATTCAGAACACAGGCTTCAGAGCCAGGAGATGTGGGCCCCACCATTTTCCATTTGCTCTTGAAAAAGCTACACAATCTTCCTAAAGCCTCAGTTCCTTTTGTATTGGTTATGAATTTAGACTTGGTTGATTGTTTTGCTTGATGCTACTTAAAATGCATTAGACTCTCCAGAGACCCAGGGAGAGTAGCACAAGGAAACACAGGGCAGGCCTGGCTCTTCTTGCTCTGGTATTTGCATCTCTCATCTCCCAGAGAATAGCTGGAGAGGAAAATGTTTTTCAAACTATGTATCTGAGGACTGTTATAGTTCAATGATGTTAAATAACGTATAGAGAAATCCCTAGACTAGCTTCTAGGATTTCTTCCTGGTCTGGAATCCTGCCTCTTTTATTTGACTAAATCAAGGTTCATATGATATATAGCTAAAAACAAAACAAAAATACTAAAAAAACAAAAAACAAAAAACAATCCAACCAAGAAATCAACCAACCAAACAAAAAACAAAACCAAAAACCTGAAGCCGGTCATGGTGGAACATATCTGTGATTGTAGCGTTGTTCCTGAAACTGAATCAGGATCATAACAAGTCCGAGGCCAGCGTGAGTCACAGTGAGAGCATCTTTCAACAGCTATACCTGGAAGCTTGCAGCATTATATAGGATGTGTGCAGTTTTCAGAGATTTCAGTTACATATGAAAATTCTTAATTACTCTGATTACATCACTTTTCTTCAGCACTTCCATCGAATCTTTCATTTTGTCTCACACGACAAATATTCCATTGGTATGAGCCTCATATGAGCTTTGTAGCAGGCGTACTTCTGATGTTGCAATTAAAAGACGAACAAGAAAGATCATGACCAGATCTTATCCACTGAATGCTATGGGATGCTAAGGAAAAGCATCTAAAGTAAATTGAGTGAGATGTGGAAGAGACACCAGTTGTGACTTTTCAGCCAAGAAGATATCGAAGGCAAAGGTGAAAAGGACACGTAGACTGTGTGAGAGAAGAAAGCAGAGCTTTCCTTCCCATCATGCCCCACTCAAGCAGACAACACTCAGGAGATTAGTTATGCATAGAATTTGGAGAGAACATGTAGCGATTACTCACCCTGATGGGTAGTGATTGTACACCCTTTCAGGGATCTGGGGCTGGGCAAGCAAAATGTCAATGAAGAAATAAAGGAAATGAGGTTGAAGCTGCTTTCTGGTAAAGACCTAAAGTCAGAAAAGAGAGGAGAATAGAAGAAAGAATTTCCTTAGAGATATAAAGGCAATTAGTGCCAAAGCACAAAGGCTGAGTACAGCTGTGCAGTTGTTGGCAGCTAGAGCTTTTCCATTGAAGCAAATTGCTAACTGTGGCTGGTGGTGAGCTGTTAAGGTAGGGAGGTAGTCAGGGGACAGCAAAACCATGTAAAAATCTTAAGAAGATGTTGCACTCCACTCTGAAGGCTAGAAGCAACTCTTCCAGGGTTTTAAATCACAATAACACCAAGCCCAAGATGAGTCCATTTGAAAACTCATCCTGATTGCAGGTTGGAGGGGCAGATCTCTTCTGAGAACATTGTAAGTAGCCTAGGCATGAAATCATACAAGCAAGAAAAAGGTAGTGAGAATTGAGCAGGAAGCAATGTGGATCAGTGGTTTCTGGGTTTGGGAAGAAGGAGGAGCTAAGAATTTCTCCCTGTTTTCTAGCTTTGTATTTGTTTAGGGGTAGTGTTGTTGTCCACAGTAGTATAGAATGGTACATTTGAGATTAATTCATCAACTCAGAAAAAGAATACAGATTCTTTACTAATATTGAATTAAAGGGAGGCTGATTGTTTAAAGTATATCTTGAAGAGACAATTTTGTAAACAAGAATGAATCATTAAAAATTCAGCAACATAAAAGTTGTGTGAAATGCATGGCCATCTCAGCTAAGAACAGTCCTGTGGAGAGTCGGATCTAAGGAAAGCAGCATAGGGCAGTAGTGGAAGCCAAGCTCCAGCATGAAACGGATTTGTTCTTAAATCATGCATAAACATATAGGGGATTTGAATTTTGATTTTTAATATTCACTATCAGTATGTCTTGAGTGAAAAGTTTAACCCTCTAAGCCTCAAACTCTTCAAGTCTATTGTCGGACTGTAGCATCATTGTAGTAGGAGCACTGTATGAGAAAACCTAGGAGAGACAGTGATTCCCAAGTATTTCCATCCCAAGAGAGAGACGGATTATAACTTCAACTATCACTAACGCATTTATTTACACAAGCTATTGGGAAATAGAATCTGACCCACAAAGGAAATAATATAGCAATGCTAGGCATTCTTATTAATTGTCTTCTAAATCTCAGTCCTCCTAAAGTCTTAGTCTCTTATGACTTAGTCTCTTAAGCTTATGACTCTTAGTCAAGACACAAATGGAGAACAGTGAGGATACTTCAGAGTAGACTTTGTTGTTCAACGTTGGAGACATTTTAACTGTTGAAATGTTACCAGATTCAAGAAACCATGTGAAATTTGTCCATACATTAAAAAGAGAACTGTTGAGATCCTTTTCAGAAATCTAACTGCTTCCTTGACATTTTATGCAACTGAGACATATTCTCGGAAGTCTTGGCGGAGTGAAGTAAAAGCTTGGTTTTGCTCAACCACTGTGTGGGGGCATTTTGTTTTCTTTGCTGTGTCATCTTTAATTTTCATGTCATGTAAAATTAGACAATTTTAGTAATAATTCTACCTTTCAGTGAATACAACTTTCTTCTCCTTTATCTCATCATATAATTAAAAGCCATTAGCTACTGTTAGGGGATTTGGCTAAGTTGATGTTAAGTTCAGGAAAACAAAATTGAATGGCCTTCCATAATCTTACGAAAGAGTCATGGACTTTGGTAGCCTGTGAGAAGCTTCTGTCAAGAGTTCTCCTTGGATATGACTGCATTGTTTGAGCTTCGTCACAGATGTTTTAAGGACCTTGCAGAGTTTTTATGTAAACGTACTAAAAGGGTTTCAGCTTACAAGGCAGCGTTAGATAATTATAAGAAGCTGTTGTGAAAATGGTTCTCGAGGGATGGCTGAAAAAAATAAGCAAAAAATAAGATCTAAAAAGAATTTTTAATATTCATCTTCAAAATGAGCTTAGTTTTGCTTTTACTTCTTTAGAAAAAGCATAAAGTAGAACTTTGTGAACCAGGAGTTATGATAAATTTTTTTCCAGCAAGTTACACACAAAAAAGATATTTTAAAGGATTTTTTTTTTGTATATCACATTTTAAGTACCAGTGTCATTTCACTTAATTTTTTAAAATGGGAACGAGTTTCTTTCCCATTGTGCCATAGAGTTGTGATAATACATTTAATTCTAGGTTATTGAACGTAGTAATTATTGAGATTGTGTATTTTGTTTCAGCATGTCTTGATGAGAAGAATTGGTTGAAAGTTGAGATGGGCTTGGGGAGGTATCCATGATGTCAGATGACTAGGCAGCATGGTGAGGACACCCAGTCATGTGCTATCTCTTCTCAACAGGTCACATTACTTCATAGGTCATAGACAAGTCTAGTCTTGGTGTGAAGCTTAGGTATGGAGGAGACACATGCGCCAAGGAGGCGGCTGTCATATCTCAGGCATGGGGTTGATGCCATTGTTGGTTTAAAAAATGAGCAATGCTTGGGTTACGGCAGGTGAATTTTATCCAGGTCACAGAAGTAGATATCTGTGACAATTTTCTTTTATGAAGGCACAAGCAAATTCTGTAGGTGGAACACAAACAGCTACAAGGAAACATTTGTAAAAAAGATATTCTATAAGCAGAATAAGATATGGGTGATTGATTTCAAGTAATCTGGAATACCCCATCTTCTCTCAAGAATAAGTGGGGGTGTATTATGGGTTCCTCACCAATCGAAGTCCAGGCTCCTCTGCTTCTCCAGGCTCCAAGGCTTGTGATTCTGCTTACCAGGCTTGAGATCGTGACCACACCAGAGGACTGGAATTTGGATTTTCTGTCCTTTGCAAAGAACATTCAATTTCTTGTTTTCTCTATTTTCTTCAAGGTCTGACCGACTAGCAATTGTTCTAAAGGCACAACACTGATGTCTGGGGAGTAAGGAAGAGCTATTATGCAAAGTCAAGTCAAGAAAGTCAAGAAGGCATTTTATGCTTATCTACTTAGTTGAGTGTATAGCACATGTTATCCGATGGGGCTTAAGTTGTATTTGTAAGAACTATAGAGGGGTCTCATTTAGTATACAGTAACAGTCTTGGAAAAGATGATATGTCTTGGCTGTTTTTCTTAATTCTTTTTTCTTTTGATTCAAGGTTCTACCTTGTAGCCCAGGGTGGCTTCACACTTGTAGTAATCTTCCCACTTTTGCCTCCCAAGTGCTGTAAGTGTTTGCAAGTATGGGCAATCATATTGACATGCCTGAGTTATTAGGTAAATAGTCTACATGATCTTATTGATGATGTTCTTCTAAACTGGCAATAATCTATTTTGTAGTGAGTAGGAAGACTACAAATTAGACTGAGAGAATACTCTTATGATGTAGCTTGACTATGATCCATAGTAGATGTAAGGTGTCTTAGATACGTAGTGCCAGGGAATGGAGACTCAATGTGAAGCCTGATACTGTTTTCAATGAAAGATGCTCTTTAGACCATTCATTCTGAAAAAAAAATCACTTGATTACCACCTGTCAGTCATCTGCCAGATACTCTAACCTTTGGGGATTCTTGTAGTGGACAAATGTAATTGGCTCTTCTTACGGGGCACATATTTGTGATGGAGAGAGGTAATATGCAGTATATATGGTTATACAACATATATAGCATTACAGAAACCTATGACCACATGAATAGTACTGGAGGATCTTCTCGAAGCTTGGAAAGCCCCCGAGTGGTCCTGAAGCTTCACTAGATTCTTAGCTAATCTGCCTCTGAGATGCTAGTAGCAAGTGTAAAGCTCTTTAATATTCTCCCTTGCAAATGAAGCATAATTTAAATGTCTTCCCATATCTCTGCTTTTCCTATGTGTTATCCTTAACATCTTTCTCCAGACTCCTTTAGATCTTTGAGTGTCCAGCCAAACTCTCCTTATCTTTCAATCTTTATCCTTCTGTCTAAAAGACCCCCTCCCCCACCTACCTTTTGTTTATCACTAGGTCTCAGGCTTTCTAAAGACTATTTCTAAAAAGGTCATCTACAAGCTGACATATACATTCCAGCCCCTTACCATCCCTTCTACATCACTTCATTACTCAGGCCTTTTCCTTTCTCATGTCTGCCATTGTCTTCATGTGTTTGCAGTGAGCGTTGGCCTCACACACTCAGTTGCATCGCTGAAGAGCAGGAAAGTGGTGTGTGTTGAACAATCTCTGAAGCCACACACACATGTAGCACTTCCCAAAGAACCAATGCCAAATGGTATTTGATAGGAGAAGAAACAGATAATTGAACAGTTGCTACCTGATGGTTGAGGGTCAGCTTGAAGTGTATAGCTCTTTCTGTCTAGACTGCCTACTGTTCCTTACTTAGTCTGAGGGCAGCATTCACTGTCCAGGTTATTCACAAGTATTCTCAGCCCTTGAGGATTGCAAACATAACAGGTCAACACCATCTTGGAGAAATGATTACAAAAGACACAACACAATCTATACATGTATTATTTCATGAGGGGGGAATTCTCTTTAATTATGTACTATCTTGTACTGGGTCCTCAGTTTTCACAGGTTTGTGTACCTGGTTTCTTCTGTTACTTATTGCAGATCTTCAGTGTAGTTTGGCTATAATGTGTTCTCTATATTGCATTTTATATAGAATTATTTATTCTCTGTGTCATTTTCTACTTTTATGAGTATCTTCTCCTCTATTCAGTGGCATTCATAAATACAACCATCTTAATTTGTGTCGTTACTTGCCCTAACCTGCCAAGTTCTAGCAAATTCCTTTGGCTTGTATTTTGGCCAAGTCATTTATTAACTCCCAGACTATTGTTCAGTGGTTGCTGGCCAGGCATTTGGGACATTTTACCTAATTCTTGAGTCAATTTAAATTTTTCAGGCAGATGGCTGTGGTCTGGAGGGCTTACTCCTCTGAAACAAGGGATTTGCCATCTTTCATATTTCAAAGCTTATGCAACCGTGTATGCAAAATACTGACTACCTAACATTAACTACCTAACACAAAGCCCCATGACACAAAACAGTTCCAAAGAGCAGAACACAGACATGTCAGTTTACATGGCCATATTTTAATGTAGCTTTATATTTTAACAAAAGTTGTAGCCTCAACAGACACAGCTAGAGAGCTTTTCAACAGGCATTTGCGAGGGAATGCCTCAGTCTTCATCCACTTGGACCTTATGTTGCCGTTTTTAAAAAGTCAGTCTGTGGTTTACCGTTCTTTGGAAGGTTGCATAACAGACCTCTTGGCTTACAAATCCTGGAGTCATACTGGATGATTTCCTAATATTAATTGCATCCTGAGATGACACTTTGACCTGGAGAAACCTGAGGCCTCTAGAAGGTGATTCTAGTTATCTGGCCAAACTGAAACAGATTCACATTTTCACTACTTGTCCTTCCCGCCAAACAAGCATACAGACAACATGGGTGGGTGTTTTTTTATCTTATCATTTAGTTGCAAGGCAATGCCTAACATCACAGAATTTATTACGATGATTACACTTCAAGGAATCGTAGACGCTCTTTCCTCTCACTAATCCTTCTGAAGATGCAATCAATAATTCTATTTTGCTATCCGATTACAGTTAGACTTTTATTTTCTTGATTGCTTGTAAATGCTATTTTATTCCTAAGCTATATGTTCAAGTAACTACTTAGACACTTAATGAGTGATGTCCTTATGGAGTACAAATTTTGGGAGCACTTTGATTATTCTGGTGCCCAGCAGGAATATATTTTTGTGAGAGTATAATCAGTAGAGAAAATTTATTGTTATGATACCAGTTCAGCCCTGATCTAGCATGCCTCGAGTTAGATAAGAAGTAAGAAATGAAGTGAGAGTAAATGGCTATTGATTGACACTGGCCTGTAGTTATTAGGATTCAAACTAGAAGTAGAGGCTGGAAAGCAATCACACATACTAACACATTTATCCCAGACGGATTTATAAATTAGTATCTAAATATTTATAGAAAAATAGTAGGTAGTAAATGGTTGGGTCATACGAATATTGGATATCAAGTTGTAACCCCTCTCTTTCTCTTTTAGTTCAGCTTAACAATCTTTTCACTTAAAAAAGTGATTGCCTAGAGACCTTTGAAGCCAAGGAGGATGATGAGGGGGCAAGGTTTATTCCCAGGGTCATACTTCATTTGCATAAGCTAGTAACCATAGGGTACTGTGGAATGTCTCTAAATAGATTTCATTACAGAAGTTCAGCTTAAAGGGACTAAAAATAATCCTCAGGCAAACATCTTGTATAGCTTCAGGTTCTGCTGCAATGAAAACGTCTTAGCTGCAGCACATTGCAGAGGCAGGAAATGGACAGCGGCAGGGCCTGTGCCTTTCTTGTGGTTCCCTGTTATGAAATGTCTTAAAAGAGAAAAATACAATATTCTTATTTTAACAAAATGGTCCTTCACTAGGCAGTAAAACAATCTCTCTCCCCCTCCCTCTTGTTAGCTTGGCTTTTGTTCCTCTGAGCTCATACTTTCCCATCTTGCCAATCCTTCAGGGTCACAGAAGCAGGACGGCATGTCTGGAGACACAGGATGTCAGGCTTTGTCCTTGGGAGTGATTTGTGATAGAAAACATGATATAAATGTCAAATATCAGAATTGAGCTTTGGCCTCCCTGAAAAAAGAGTGCATGTGAAATACAGGTCTTAATTCTGACAGAGAAAAAAGAAACATTTCCAAACAAGTCAATGGCTCAGTGGCATCTGAGCAGGGGTGACAGCACTGGAAGACCTCACAGTAGCTAATTTCTCAGAAGCGTAGTTCTAGAACGGTAAGACACGAGTGCTTGACATCAGTGTTTCAACTAGCAGTATGTTCTTACAAATGCAATTTTTAAGTCTACTTGGTCTAAAATTTCATTCATTTTGTGAATGAATGAATGAATGTAAAATTTGATTTATTCAGTGTGTATTTACTAAGCACCTACTAGATGTGCTGGGTGCCAATGAATAACGATTTAGTTCAAGTCTGAGCATTTGGAACCAGAAATGTGAGACTAACATTGGTATAAGAATTTAAAACTAGACTTAGATCTTCCAGGGGTCAGATATTAGTTTTAAAAATTAGATTTTTGAGCACTTTGGGGCAAGATACTTTCATTTCGGAACCTTTATGGCCCCATCTGGAAAAAGGGATGTGTAATTACCTTGCAAAATACCTATGAATTAAAACAACAGCTAACACAACTGCTATTTCTACCACATTGACTGTTCAACTATGATAGATAATTTCAATATTATGGACGACACCAATAATTTTAGCTTTAATAAAGCAAATAATACAATTATTTTTAAATGAATATTTTAAAATTGTCATTAAGAGATTATAGGACTCAGTGAAATAACTTGTTTACATTTACATCAGCTATATACAGCAAATGAATTTAATGTGCTAGGCAATATTATCAGAAAATCAGTACCAGGATATTTAAAACTTTGAAGCTTTATCTGTGTGTGAAGGGAGTGGGTACAGGTGCGTGTTGGTTGCCACAGTTTAACACCAAGTGTCCTCGTCTGTTGCACTCAGCCTTAGTATTGAGACAGAGCCCTCACTGAGCCTGGAGTTGACTGGTGAACTGTGTTAGGTGGCTACTGGGCGTCAGGAATTCTTCTGTCTCTACTTGTCATCACTGAACATGCTGCTGTGTTATGGTTTAATTGTATGTGCTGTATGTGTATGTATGTGTGTGTATGTGAGTTCAAACTCAGGTCCTCTTGGCTTGCACGGCCAGCACCTTACCACTGAATAGTTTTCCTAGCTACAACTTTTATTAAAAGTTTTAGGGACTGTGGATGTAGCTAAGTAGCAGAATACTTGTTTGGTGTGTGCCAGCTTCTAGTTCAAGGTTCAGTATTGTAAAAACCAAACAAGTCCAACCTAAGAATGAAACAAAAGCTTTCACAGATTTATAATGATGCATCCTTGGTGTTCAACTATGACAGTCCGATGTATGTGCACATATGTAGTAATTCAAGTCAGAACAACTAGTAATCCCTTCTTCTTGAAGGTGTATTTTTATTATTTGTATCCGGAAACCATCATTTTTTGTCCTTTTTGTCTGCATATGTAATATAATACACAGGCTTATTATTGTAAGAATAATAAAACAAGGTGTTATGAGAATATTAGCCCATCAGGGAGTCTAGAAACCGCTTGAGGAAGTTCTGCCCACAGAATGCCACAGGATCTCTTTAATCAAACGTGGCCCCAGCAGATTTCTCCTTAGATGTGCTTATATGATCAGCATGCATTTCTTTACGAGATGGAACACACGACCACACTTTCCAGGGATGACAAGCAGAGAGTTGAGAGTAGAGCACACAACAGCGTCCCTTTCCTATGGAGACATTAGACTTTGGCAGTAATTTAATCAGATAATTTCAGTTTATGTTGCTTGTGTTTCCTGGTGTTTACTCTTCTAATAACTACAATTATTCTCAGGCTGACGTTACATTTTTCTTCCAGAATTGATGTGCTTAAATTGAAAAAAATCCAATTGAATAAGAGCATGTAACGAGAAAAAGTAATCCATCGTTATTAAAAAAGGCAGCTTACCTTTATCTCGGTGTTAAATAGCACAAATCCACGAGAGCCAGTGAATGTTTTGAAGTCAAAACGAAAGGCATTACCAAGGCTGAAGTGGATTTGTCACAGAGTTATACGAATTACTCCAGAAGTAGGCTCTTCTTTCTAGGAGGGGTGAGGAGACATAGGAAGAAATAAAACCAGAGAAAGGAGATCTTATTTTTTATGCCATCTCACCTGAGTGAAATATTTCTTCTTAGGACTTTTATGCAACACTTAAAATGAGTAAAATCCAAATGAATGAACAGCACAGATTTCCGTGGAATTTACTACACGGGGCATCTTCACAGAAAGGAAACTTGGAGTGATGTGTTTGATTGACAGCGTAGAGAGCAGCCACAGAGTGCCATGTGTTTAGCCTGGGAACCCAGTGCCTATAGCTTTTACATTTGGCTCAATAGTGTTGGTACGTAGCTGCAGGATTTATTAACCCTGCTGCTCTTGTGAGAAGACACAGTTGTTTACATCATTTTAAAAGCTTTTTGTTTTCCTAGTGAGAGCAACAAAGCCAAGACGTTTTCAGCATGGATTTTTAAATGAGGCGATTAAATGTTTGTCCTTGTTGAGATTGTAGTGCCCTTGAGTATATTTGCAGGGAAAATAATGACCAGTGAGGAACCATCACGTTGATATTAAAGGAAGCCTGGAAGAGGTAGAGCTGAACGGTCAGAGGAACTACAGGAATCTTAGCCCAAGGGCCTTCCTTCATGGATGCTGTAGATGCCCCAGCATGGATTTCACTAAGAGTACTGTGACACTGTATCCATTATAGGCTTCTGTTGAATTCACATGTGTGTCCTGAACTACCAGATGCTCACAGAAAGCAACCAGGTGCACAGTGGAGTTTGAAATAAATAGTCCTTTACAAATAAAAACCATGGACATATGTATATGTATAGGAAGTGATCCTGAAAACAAACAAATAACAACAAAAAACAAAAATTCAAAACAAACCAAAATACTCAATTTCTCTCAATAAATCTCATTCTAAAAGTTAGCATATCCTGGTAGTGTACTCCTTTAATTCCAGCACTGGAGAGGCAGAAGCAAAATATGTCTATGAAATCAAGGACTAAATAAAGAATCCCAGGACAGCCAAGGCTGAGTAGAGGAACCTTGTCTCTAAAACCGTAACAAAGACAAACAAAGCAGCTCATAGTAATTCTCTCATGTTAACCAAAAAAGGCCTGGGCCTTCTCCTTGCTCACTCTGCTGCAGATATGTTTATTTACATAACACCACCATGGGTTAGATCCTGTATCCATAGTTTTGCTTTTTCAGAATGTTATATAATTGGATTCATGCAGTAGGTAGGACTTTTTTCTACTTAGGACTATGAATTTGGGTTTGTTCCTTGTCTTTCAGCAGCTTGTTGGTTTTCTTATTTATTTATTTATTCACAGAATAATATTCCACATTATCTAGATATGCCTAGGAGTGTATTTATACATTATCCAAATGTGAAGATTAGCTTCAATTGTCTACTTGACACAATTTTGAATCACTTAGTAAGAGTCTTAATGAATTGCTTAGGCCAGGTTGGCCTGTAGATGTGTCTGGGAGGGATTATTTTGATGACGCAAATAGACGTGGGAACATCCAACCTAAATGTAGGCAGCGCCATTGCACGGGTTTGAGATACTACACATTTCCTGTTATGATGGACAGTCTTGATGGCTATCCTCATTTAGATAGAAACTGCCAAGCTAGATTGGGTTATAAATTCATATTTCAGAAAAACAAAACACAAATCAAAACAACAACAACAACAACAACAAATCCAAACCAAAAACCAAACCTAACCAAAAATCTGAAAGCAAACCAAAAACCACCCCCCCCAAAAAAACCCCTAAAAATAAACAAATAATTCCAACTACTTGAAGGTTTTAGACAACTGAGTGAATTGTGTGCTAGGCTCTGTTTGTCAGTAACCATTCCTGTGCCTGTATTTTAATTGAACTCTTATAACAAAGCAGAGATAATCTTAATAAGAATTTTGGTCGGTCCAAGGCATTTGCCCATAGAAAGACACTTGTGAATGGTCCCAGTACTTTTTAGTTTTCTATCACTTTGCCTGTTTGAGTACACTACGGCAATGATTTGTGCAGTTCCACTCACATGCATTCAGGAGGCGGCTCTGAGTGCGAGATTGACATACACAGCCAGCTGAAAGGACTGGGACAGGACATTTCTCTCATGGTGTCTTCATTAAGGTCAGGAAACTGACTGCATCAGTGAATGGCTCAGGCAGACTAGGAGAGGAAGAGTGTGCTGGTGACCCGGGGGATGGAAAGGCATTCAGGGATACTGAGAAGAGAGATGGGATAAGAATTCCTGGAAACTAAAGGAAAGCAAAACTGTGGAATCACCCTTATCTGTTGAATCATGGCTACATTCTGTGTACTGTTTTTCTTTTCTTCTTTAACTAAATTTTTTTTTGAGAATTTCATCAGCAAATACTATATTTATATCATTTTTACCTAATTTTCTCTACCTCCAGATCCTCATATATTCTTTTGTTGTTATTGTTGTTGTTGTTTTTTGAGACAGGGTTTCTCTGTGTAGCCCTAGCTGTCCTGGAACTCACTCTGTAGACCAGGCTGGCCTCAAACTCAGAAATCCGCCTGCCTCTGCCTCCCAAGTGCTGGGATTAAAGGCGTGCACCACCACCGCCTAACCCTCATATATTCCTAGGAAGAGGGATATGGGAGGAGATAAAGGAGGATAAGAATGCATAGAAATGATATAATACACACATACGAGCACATGCATGCACTAGCATACACACACATACATTCATGCATGTGTGTATATAACCTGCCAAGTCCACTGAGTGGTGTGTGTGTGTGTGTGTGTGTGTGTGTGTGTGTTTAGGACTTATCACTTGGTTTGAGGACCCTAGCTTTGAGTCTGTAGATGTTAGTATAGAACCTGGAGTAACTGCAGAAACCAGGAAAGGAGAAGGGATCATAGGAGAGGATAGAGGGATAATAGAATACAAATACTATGAGGGGAAAGTTGGAAACTGAGGGGAGGAGGGAATAAAAACACTGAGAATTTTTGAAAAAGTCACAGGGAAACATTATGTTTCCTTAAAAGTATACATGTAAGTATGTATATACACACATATTAATGAAGTTACATCATTTGGGATGATGGTGAACCCCCACCCCCAGGGGTCATAGATTATTCAGTAAAATCCCAGTGTCAGTCATGGGAAACCTCTCTTTCTGTTCTTGATACAGGAGGAATTCAGGAGACTCCCCCAAACAATACAGGCTATTGATGTTGCCCTTCATTGCCTCCCAGAACTTAAAGGTAAGACCCTCCATATTGCTGGAGGAAACACCGTGCACACTATACACAGGACTAGGAGGAGAGGAGAGGAGCTGGAGCTGGCCTGGAAACTGCCTTCCTGAGCATTAGCTCTCAGCATTTGAGAGTGTCGACTGCCAAGGGGAGATGAGCAGTGAAAAGTCTTATCCAGCTGTAAAGCCTGCAAACCACAGCAATGGCCAGACTCGCAAGGTGTCCCTGAGGGTGCAATAGTGGCCTTCTATCACCTGGCAATCAACAGCTGTTTAGGCTCACTCATGCCTAGTACTGTAAACCTAGCCAATTACCAGTGGCAGGTGAGGTCATGGACTCTCAAGGAGGACAGACTACTGCAATCACTTTTAACTGTTTTCTCAATATTTGTCCCCATATCGCTTTTCTTTATTATAACCATTATATAATAACTAGCTGCACAAAATTAGGAACTTTCACAAATCAAGAAGCATCACTTACAGGTACTTCAGTATAAGCACGCTCTATGACTTGTAAACTTTTAAACACTAGTGTGATAAATTCTAGTGGAGGGAGAGATAGGGACAAGTTGTAGATTTTCAAATATAAGCGTTTTAAAAAAGTCAATGTATTTGAACTTGAGAATATCTTTCTAGCTTTTGAGAGTTACTATAATAATGAATGGGGAGTTTGGTAATGCTTTTGGTGGAATATGTAGTAAGCTCTTAGTCACTCACGATGAGGTAACATGATGTGATCTCATAGATCCTCCTTATGGTTATATGTTAACAGTCATCTGGACAAGGTTTTGACATCTAAGTTCATTTGTAGTTCTGATCAGCTTTCTGATGTTACATCTCAGATTGCATGTAACAAAAACAGATGCTCGCAGTAAGATCATCGGTGTGCTTAGCCCTTGCCACTGCACAGTGGCTTATGTTTTTCAGAGTGACTTGCCTTTCTCTTTTCATTCGATTATTTCAGAGTTCTTATAGGTACAGCAGATATTAGATGAGTTATCAAGACTTTTTTGGTGAACCTCAGTAAACTTCTTATTCCCATGATAATGCCTTTTTCTATTTTATATGGGTGTCTTTCCCCCCAAACACGCACGATTTAAAAAAAAAAACAACTCATCCATTCTGGTAAAGTAACACCTGATTCTACAACTGTGAAGAGGTTAGTGCATCTTAAGGAGCAAATATTAGTGGGAAAGGTGTATGGGAAATTAATATTCCCCCCTAGAGTTTAATTTTATATATAAATGACATTGTTATAATAATTTTTGAATCGCAGATTCTTGTTTTTTAGTGTAACAAAGTCTGACAGGCTACCCACCACAAAATCTTGGCTGTTGCTGAAAATTCCCCCATGATCCTCTATTCCTCCAAAGCCCAGTTTTCCTTCCTTGTAACCCTGAAGATTTGCTTCTGGATCAACCTCATGGCTATTTTTAGAAATCTTTCTCCATTCCTGCTCTAGAGGTCTCTGATATCTTCATATTTCTTTTGGGGCTGCTGAGGCCCACGAGAACATGGCTTTGTCAAATCTGTTGAGAGACAAAAAGGCAACTGAGCAAAGACACAAGGCCAACAGACAAAAACTGGGCATAGAGTAAATTTCAGTTGAGGATTATATTAGTCAGGATTAAGTTTCAAGCAACTGTAAGCTTAATTCAAACTAAAAAAACAAATAGATTTATAGACTCACATAATTGAAAACATCAGGAACAGCAGTAGCTCCTAACATCACTGAGCCTGGAGACTCACAGTCTTCACTGCATTTTCTGTATTCTACATTTATGCATGCCTTTCCATTGGCTCCATTTCTAGCCAGTCTGTTTTCTTATGGTAGAATAGAATGCAATGTGTAAAATTAAAACTGCTATGTATGAATGTACTGGTAAATGGGTCATCAGAAGATAGGACCCTCCCAAAAATGTATTCAAATGAAAACACATAAAAACATGTGGGAAAATGTAGAAAATTGTCTACAAGAAGTGACATATAGTGAAGATATCTATGTAATTATCTTATGTGTAATTTGAATGACAGAAAGAAGAGGAAGAGACCAGACGAAGCATGTTTACTGGGATGATGGCTGATGGCTGTGTACATCTAGTTGATTGAAGACATCAACTCATAGATTAAAACATCTCAGCAAACCTCACAAATAGATACATTAAACAAAACAAAACAAAACAAAAAAAACAAAAAGAAAACCCTACAACTTCCTATTAAATACAACCCACATCTAAGAGGAAATGTACAGAGTTGTGGGTATAGACATATCATTATGACCCAGTCAAAAAAACCCTAAATCAAAACAAAACAAAACTACAACAATAACAAAAAGCAAAACAAAATCTAATCCAAAATGCAAAGAAAAATGTTGACAATCTGGGGCCGGGGGTGAGGGGAATTAGTAACTGTAAAGAAGTGACTTTATGACTTAGGCAGCTTAGAACAGGCCAGAGACCTATGAGAAATAAAAGATAATAAGTGGCTGCCTAGAGCCTACTCCCAGAGAAAATTTCCTCCTGAAATCAAGAACACTGTAAAGACATTTTAAGCAAACAAAGAGCTGAAAACCTTACCATAAACAGACAAGAACTGATATAGATATTAAGGAGAATTTCAAAGGAATAGAGAATGATCTTAGAAAGGATAAGAAAATTATAGATTCCTCAGAAAATTGGACATAGTATTACCTGAAGACCCAGCCTACCACTC
Organism: Grammomys surdaster; assembly: GCF_004785775.1. Lineage (NCBI taxonomy): Eukaryota > Metazoa > Chordata > Mammalia > Rodentia > Muridae > Grammomys > Grammomys surdaster. The sequence goes on along the minus strand of NW_021621323.1, from coordinate 12,566,197 downwards.
TTGGGCATATACCCAAAAGATTTTCCAACCTGTAACAAGGACACATGGTCCACTATGTTCATAGCAGCCTTATTTATAATATCCAGAAGCTGGAAAGAACCCAGATGTCCTTCAACAGAGGAATGGATACAGAAAATGTGGTACATTTATACAATGGAGTACTACTCAGCTATTAAAAACAATGAGTTCATGAAATTCTTAGGCAAATGGATGGAACTAGAAAATATCATCCGGAGTGAGGTGACCCAATCACAAAAAGATACACATGATATGCACACACTGATAAGTGGATATTAGCAGAAAAAGATACAATTTACAGACCACATGAAGCTCAAAAAGGTGGAAGACCGAAGTGTGAATGCTTTGGTCCTTCTTAGAAAGGTGAACAACTGAAGGAGCTGGAAGGGTTTGTGGCACCATGAGGAGAGCAACAATACCAACCAACCACAGCTCCCAGGGTCCTAACCACCAGCCTGGGAGCACTTATGGGGGGATCCAGGGCTTCAGCTGAATATGTAAGAGTGGAGGGCCCTGCCGGGCACAGGTGGAAGAAGAGATCCTTGACCTCATGAAGGCTGGACGCCCCAGGGGGTGGGAATTTTGAGGGTGGGGAAGTGGGAGTGGGGGGGTGTAGTTGGGGGTTACATCCACGGAGAAGAAGGAGGAGGGGTAAGGGGATGGGGGTTCCCGGGTGGGTGGGGGATGGGGTAAGGGGATAACATATGAAATGTAAATAAAATATCCAATAAAAAAAAAGAAAAAAAAAGAAAAAAAAAGAAAGGTGAACAAAATACTCACAGGAGCAAATACAGAGACAAAGTGTGGAATAGAGACTGAAGGAAAGGTCATTCAAAAGATGCTCCACCTGGGGATCCATTCCATGTACAGTCGCCAAACCCAGACACTATTGTGGATGCCAAGAAGTGCAAGCTGACAGGAGTCTGATATAGCTGTCTCCTGAGAGGCTCTGGCATAGCCTAACAAATTCAGAGGCGGATGCTCGCAGCCAACCATTGGACTGAGCATGGGATCCCTAATAGAGGAATTAGAGAAAGGACTGAAGGAGCTGAAGGGGTTTGCAACCCCATAAGAAGAACAATAATATCAACCAACTAGATACACCAGAGCTCCCAAGGACTAAACCACCAACCAAAAAGTACACATGGAGGGACCCATGGCTCCAGCTGTGTGTGTAGCAGAGGATGGCCTTGTTGTGCATCAATGCGAAGAGAGACTCTTGGTCGTGTGAAGGCTCAATGCCCCAGTGTAGGGGAATGCCAGGGCAAGGAGACGGGAGAGGGTGAGGGGTGGGGGAATACCCTCATAGAAGTGGGGGTGGGGGATGGAATGGCGGGAACTGGGGAAGGGGATAACATTTGAAATGTAAATAAAGAAAAATATCCAATAAGAAAAGAATTATAGAAAGAAATATGTTAGATTAAAATGTTGTAAGCAATTATAAAGGAAGAACTTTAGGAATTTTAGTTAATTGTAGACTACTTGCAGAATTAAAATACAAAATATTTTAATGATCTATTTTAAGTTATGTATGTGTGTCTGTATGTGGTATGTGCACATGACTGAAGGTACCTGTGAAGGCTAGATGAGGAAGTTGGATTCTGTGGAGCTGAAGTTACAAGTGGTCACAGTTTCGTTCTTTGGAAAGATCTATACAATTGAGAACTTCTTGGAAGAGTGGGCAAGCAAGAACTATGAACATCAATAATGGAGGGTTTGTGATGCAGCTCAATGGCAGAGTATTTACTTAATATGCACAAGCGTTGAGTTCAGTCCCCAGCACAACCAGAAAAAAGTATTAGAGCCAGGTAGGTTGGCAATGCCCTTGGGAAGCAGAAGTAGCTGAATGTGTGTTAAGTTCAAGGCAGCCAGGACTACATGGTGATGGTGAGATCCTGCCTCAGTCAATCAATATCAATCAATATCAATCAATCAATAACTCTAGTCTTGAATTCTGGTTCTTTATTTGGTTCGGAGCAATGGCTGATCCCAACCATATATAACTTCAGTTCTATGAGATCCTATGCCATCTTTTGACCTCTGAAGGCTCTATGGTTCACAGACATACATGTGTGAGGCAAAACACTCACACAAAAAATAATTTAAAAAATACGAATAATAAAAAGGGCAATACTGTTCAGGTATTAAAGAGATCAAAAGGTAATGAAAACATTGTGAGACAAATTTCCCTTTATAACTTTGACAATATGAATAAAACAATAACTTCTAAAAGAAAAAAAACAAAATAAGCAGAAGTAAGAAATTAAATGGAAAATAATTTAAGTTTTAGTCCTTTACCTTTGCTGTAGTATGCCGTGTTTCTCTGCTTATTGTTTTACTTTTTATATTTATAGCCTCTTGCTAATCTTTTAGCATTTCTCCTTTTTATTATTTAAATATTTATTTATTTGTTTGTATACATGTGTGTATACATGTCTGTCTACATGTTTAAATATGTACCATATGCAGGCAGTGTCTACAGAGGCCAGAAGAGGGCGCTTGATTCTCTAAGATTGGAGTTACAGACTTTTGTGAGCCACCATGTGCTGAGAATTGAACTAGAGTCTCTGAAGAGTACCAGTGCTCTTAACTGCTGAAACATCTCTCCATTTCTCTTTTCTATTCTGCTAGTTCTCCATATTTACTTGACTGGGACAGTTTCTTTCTTTGATTATTTTACTTTCTGATTTAGATCTCTTTTAGCCTCTAATTCTTTACTGAGTATTTTTGCTCTTTTAATCTTTTCTTCTTTGTTTCTTTATTTCTTTGTTTGTTTCTTTCTTATGAAACAGGGTTTCTCTATATAGCCTTGGCCTTTTTGGAACTCACTGTGTAGACCAGGGTGTCCTTGATCTCAGAGATTTCCCTGCCAATGCCTTCTGAGTGCTGGTATTAAAGGCCTACGCCACTAAATCTTTCAAAGCATCATTTTAAGCATCATCATGCTTCCTAAGCAAGTCTTTAGCTTCATACTAAGCCTTAGAGACTTTTCATCCATTTTCCTTTTCCTTCCCACAGTGGTTCCAAAAGTGTGGTTCCAGAACCGACAGCATCAGTGCCATCCTGAGATCTGTTCATGCGACTTTTCCTTACAGATTTTACTGAAAGAATTTCTGAGAGGTATTTTAATAGATTCACATGTGACATGCTCTGAATTTACAAAACCTGTCAGACTGTTCGTGCACGTTTGTTTTCCATTGTTGCTGTGACATATCACTGCATTTAAATAACACCTACTTCTCTCTCAATTTCCACGTGAATTAGAAGCCCTGACATGTTAGATAGGCCTCTACTGCTGAGTCTCTGAGAGTCAACCTGTGGCATAGATTGGGTTGTGTTCTTCACTGGCAGCTCAGGAAGGGAATCCTTCAACTTCTTTTAGGCTGTATTCCAAACTGAGCTCCTTATGGCTGTAGGACTGCCTTTCCTGATCCCCTACTGGATTTTAGGGGAAGAGTCTTTGTTTCTAGAGGCACCCCACATTCTTCACGCTTTCTACAGGCCTCTCTAACTATAGGCTATCTAGGGTACCCTTCTTATGTTAACGACAGTGACTTTAATTACATTTTCAAAGGCCCACCCCTCTAACCATGCAAGTTATTACATATGCTTAGAGTTCAGGCATTAGGGGATGACATGTTTGGGCATCCACATCCTGCCTATAGCACCAGACAATTTATGTGTGGTTATAAAAAATTATTCAATTGAAAATGATAAATTCTCGTCTTGTGTTTATAACTCAAGTCTAGTACAAAACCAACTAAAAGCAAACAGCAGCACAGAAACTTGTAATCGTAGCCAAAGAACTCATCTCTGTAGGCAGAGTTGAATGGAATTGGGTAAAGAAAGCAAAGCAAATCTGAAAGCTCTTCTGGGTTGTGGTGATGAAAGGCAGACTTTCCATGGAGCACGCCTACGTACTTCAGCTCACAGTCCCCATGCTGTTCCCACTTCAATAGCAGTTTCTTTGCGAACCCTGCTCTGGGTTTGTTGAGCCCCATTACTGTCTATCTTAAGGCACGTGACTATAAACAACATACCAAATGTGGTCTAAACTTCTCAAGCCTAGTATAGCGGAAAGCAGATCAAAACTTTATCTACACAGAGTAGGACACAAGTAAGCCAACTGAGTAATGAGAATTTTGGTTTCTAAAAAAAAAAAACCTCAGTTATGTTATGTGAGTATGCTTTAGTTTTAATGCCAGGAGGGGTATGATCTTTGCCAGGTGCAGATAGTTTAAATCTGGGAACTCTGGAGAGGAAATAAATGCCAGAGCCTGGAGAGGGGTGGAGGTACTCTAAATAATACTAATACTAGTAATACTAATACTAATACTAATACTAATACTAATACTAATACTAATACTAATACTAATACTAATACTAATGTAGGAAGAGGTGGAAGAGGAGGTAGAGGAAGAGAAGGAGGAGGAGAATAAGGGGAAGAGGAAGGGGAAGAGGAAGAGGAAGGGGAAGGAGAAGGGGAAGGGGAA
>NW_021621323.1:12468833-12561586 GCF_004785775.1 Grammomys surdaster | reverse complement strand
GGAAGGGGAAGGGGAAGGGGAAGGGGAAGGGGAAGGGGAAGGGGAAGGAGAAGGAGAAAAGAAGAAGGCTGCTGCTGCTCCCCTGCTGCTCCTGGTTGCTGTTGTGGTAGTTTGCCAAGTGATTATGAGCAAAGTGTGCAAAGAGACGAGAAGCTGAAGATATCCTGACTACAAAGGATTGGACTTGTCCTAAGGAACTTTACGATACTATCAGGAAATGGTCTACAGAGGTCTACGCCCCCTTTCCTCTCTAATCTTCTTTCTCTCCTACCTAGTGTTGGGGTACTGGAAGTGATTAGGGTGCAATAAAGGTTGGAAGGGAGATAGAAGTATAAGAACCCAATAAAGTACTCCCAAAATTAGCACCAACACAGCTGTAGCATGACAGTCATGCTTTGGAAAGCTCTGACATCTCTGAAACAAACCTAAGGTATTATTATCATCAGTAAGAGTACCCTATATTGTTGTTGTAAGCACTATCATTTTATTTCTGTCTATAAATAAGAAGGGATAAGATGGACTATCGGATATCTGTTTAACGGGGCTTAATTATTTGTTATGGGACTTTATGGTATATTTAATAAAATTAATGAGATTCTGATTACTTGATCCTGCCACTCTCCCCGGCTAGAAAGTCTCTTTGATAAGGAGTAAAGCAAGATTGTCAGTTTCCTTATGAGAATTATAGGGTTTGAGGATTAGTCAACTGAGAATTGGTGAGGTCCTTCTCTAATTAATGTCTTCCCACCGATGTTTGCCCTAATCTCCCCTTTTATTACATTTATTACAGTGCTTCAGCGGGATGTCTGTGTGGCGAGGAAGATCCATTAAATAAAGTTACTGTTCGGTTAGTGAAATCGCAATAAAGAGCTAATTCTGTGTTTGATGGTTTGTTAATTCCTTTTAATTTAAAATGCCAACTAGAGGCAGGGAGCATACTTTACATGAAGAGAAGAACTGGGCAGGAAGTTAGGTGATACATTATCAGTCTTGGCTTTGCAACCTTGGGCTAGTTATTGAAATAGTTTGCTCAAGATGGTCTTTAAAACAACCTTGCCAAAACAAAGTAATTGCATAAATTAAATAAAAAGCTTCATCTGCTTAATAGTTTTTGAGTTTTCTTAACTTCCCACTTGGAGTTTTGCTCCTCTTCCTCCTTGTGTGTGCTGTGTTGTATGTGCAGAATGTATGGGTATGTGTGTTTATGCAGAGGCCAAAAGAGAATATTGAGTGTCCTCAACTCTTGCTTGTGGACAAACCTTATTCATGGAGACAGAGTCTCTGAAGCTGATGTTTGCTGTTAGGGTGAGGCTGGCTGGCCAGTGAGCAGCCTTGGAGTTGACGTTTCACTTCCCAAAGTTGGGGTTACAGGTACACGTTGCTATCATCCTAACCCATATGTTTTGCTATTTCTTTCTTTTTCTTGGTTTTCCGGGTTTTGTTATTTTGAGGAAGTAACTGTTCTAAAGTTTTATGTCATTCATTTTTCAAAAATCTTTCACATGTAGTCTGAATTTCAAGGCTTTTTAAATTTTGGGTTATCTGTTTGTATCATTTCCTCTGATTTGGTAAGAAACCTCTTGCCCCTAGTTCTACATGGTAGTCATTTAACTTGCTATAATTGAATATATTTATTTTAGTCTGGGCTTTACTTATACTACAGTAATTGAGTGATACTCTAACCTTCTCAGCTCCTTTACAGCACACAGGCACACACTTTTCTCCTCACCTACTGAACTTGAACTTATTATTCAAGGTCAGCTCAGAAGGTGTTTCCTTTTTACTGGTTTCTATGATCAACTCCAATTAGAAAATTAGAACCAATCAGCTTCCTCCTAGGATCCTTCAGGACCGATACTGATACAACTCCATCACAACCATGTAGCATGCTTGTTTCTTTGATGTGTGTGTTTTCTAAGCAGTATGATTAGCCCTGGGGATGGCACACAGAAGCAAGATAGACATGACCTCTTTCCTAAAGAACATTCTCACCTTACGGAGGAGACATATGTTAATGTGAGTATACAAAGTAGGACAAAAACATGAAAGAGGAAATGCCTGTTTACTTTAGTCACTACCTCTCAGCCTCTCTAAATACATTAAGAACTTTAAAAAATTAGGTTTTTGTAAAACTGGCCATGGTGATTTTTTTTTTACATAAATATGATTTGGACAAGTGCCTGAAGTTTTAGATTTGGGTTATAATTTAAGTTGGTTATAATTTAATCCAAGCTCATCCTAGACTGAAGAATAATTGGTCATTTACTCTCACTTCTTACTGTTTTCAGAGTCCAGTAGGAAAGAAGTTAGATTATGTTAAGTACTAGAATAACCATCCTGCAGTTGAATCTCAGACTTGGGGAGTATTTTTATTTTTTTAATTAAAGGAAATTGCCTTTCCTTGATGTCTTATGGTCAGCCTGTAGCACATCTTTCTAACCGAAATATAATTTGAAAACAAAGAATTTTTATTGTGTTGGTATAATACTTTAAATATGGTATTAAAATAAAAGTATTCCAAATTTGGTAGAAAGAATTTAATGGGGCTGGGTTAGGAGTTACTGTTTAGCTCAAGGAACCGAAAGTAAGCTAGCATGTTTGCGACCATGTACATTCTAATTGGCTCTTTACTGCTCAGAGGAGTATGGATTTCCAAAGATGTAAGTATTTTTGATGACAGTTGTTTCATTTCTTTGTTTAATTTCAGGTGCAGGATTGTTCTGATACTTTTTATACAATACAGGGTAGACTACAACAAGTATATCATCAATAATAGCAAAGAAGCAGAAAGCTCCCCCTGGCCCTGGTCCCGAGTTTACACTCAATCCCAGAGCCATGAAAGGAAAGCTGCTAGGAAATTTAAGATGGCGGAGAGAGCAGATGTCAGAATGCTGTAGGACCAAACAAAAAAGGAAAGGTACAAAGAAGAAAACCAAAGAGAAATCTAGCTCTCAGTCCCATGTATTTGATTTTTTTTTGTAATACATGCTTAGCCAAACATCTTACAACCAAGAGGGAATAATACATACTTTCTACAGCCAATAATTTGTAAAATATTGAATTTATAACTTTATAGCCTGTAAGTTAACGTAATATGGATACTCACCACTTCAATCTTACTGAGGTAAAGCTGCACAAATCATAAAAATGAAATGAATTCTGAATAAGTACTGTTTTGGTTTCAGTTTAAGTTTTTTCTTTAATGCAGGCATAATATAGAATGATATATTAAGAAAAAGTCGACTATCATTAGTGCTTGACTCAGTAATTTTTATTCACTTGCAAGAAATATAACCTGTAATCTTCAAAAAGCCGCGTTGTGCTTTCCAGGTTTCGTGTCCTTCCCTTCGCTTGTGATGATAAATGACTGTGGGAAACCTTCCGATGCGAACAAATGCCAAACAGAGCTACAGAAGTAAGGAGAGGAGAAGAGGAGAAGGAAGAAGAGGAGAGGAGAAGTGAGGAGAGGGGAGAAGAAACAGCTCAAAGCAGTCAGGAGGCCGTGTCAGATCTATAATCATGATCTTCCACCTCAGAGTACCATCTAGATGTCTGCTTCTTAGAAAGTACAAAACAAGTATCTCAGGTCCAGTCTCTTATTTGAGAGGACAAAGTACAAATTCAGGTAAATTTCAAGATGACGTAGTGAAATTAAAAAAAAAAAAGAGGAGTCTCAGTATCATACCCTGCAGTAGTTATTAATTAAAAATAATTCTACTAAGTCTTTGGATGCATGTTAATATTTAGTTAAGTAATAAAATACGTTCATGGACAGAAACAATAAATTTGTATAACTGCAGATAACCAAGTGCCAAGGAGACAATTATCCTTAGTTCAGGCTTTTTAAAAGTCAGATGACAATAAGGGTCCTGATTGGATCATGTGCCTTGATGTAAAACAGTTAATAAATGAAAGAAACATTTTAGATGTTCAAAGCTTTCCTATGTGCAATTATCCATTCTCGTTTTGTCTTGAAACCAGGGAAACTTCTCTGTGAAGCACCTTGGTTTCCACATAAAAGAACTCTCTTTTGGAAGTAAGTGGCCATGAGGCAATTTGTTCTGTGTCGTCTCTCCCGTTTCCTGTTTCTGGAGTGGCCAGAGTTATGAAGAATTTGTCATATAATACCAACAAACATTCTGAAGGCCCACATCACTTTTGTTGCAACCAGGCAACTGTTGCAAAGCAATACAGATTTATTAACAGCCATCTTCACAAAGATTCCATTTAATAATGTTGGTGTAGCCTCTGTAAGTTATTTGATTAATAATATTTGATCTGAACCCAAATGGTGAGTTCTCACATATATGTCAGAAGTAATGAGCCGTGGAAGAAGTCTTCAGATGGTCACCAATAACCACTGCTTAGTTAATCCTTTAAATAAACCAGAGCGCAGAATGTGTCCCTTTGAAGTCATAAATAATGTATATTTTTCTTTTGACTTTTAATAAGCCAGTAGGGTTCATCTCCCAGTCTCCAAACACATATATTTTATTATGGGTCTCTGCAGTTTACTTTAATTACTGTGTCTGAGTACTTTGGGAGACTTAGCCCCACTGAAAACAAACAGAGTCTTACCATCTATAAAACATTAGCTCCCTTTGGTTTCTCCTGACGCAGCGGGGGAGGCTCGGCGAGAAACACATGGTGTAAGTAAACACTCATAATTGCATTAGCATTCTCTGGTGGATTGGTAATTCAAGCTCTGCTCCGTGATATTGTAGGAGCAGTTAGAACAGGTTTACCCATCTTGTGGTCTGCTGAGGGGGTTTCACTGAATTCCATGTGAACAGAACTTAAGTAAGTGACGCACGTCCTGGAAACTGTTTGCGGGAGGGACATTTGCTGTTAACTGGAAGCACAGGACTGCTGGTATCATTTTGCTTCTTCCCATTAGTTTGGCATTTTTTCCCCATGTTCTTTAACGTTAAAGTTGGTTTCAGTCAAGTCACTGGATGCCTTCCCGCTGTTTACTGTGACCGGATAGCACTATAAACAGCTGGTTGACAAACATTTTAGCTTTCCAGTCATCTAGTCTAGATGAGTATGCTCAAACACACCTGTCAATAGAGAAAGAATGCTGATTACAGATGGTATTAATGGATTACTTAAAAAAAAAACTGGTGATCGGAACTCCTGGTTTTAATAACTGCTTTGTATGTGCAAATCTAGTGCACAGTGCCATCCCATGACTTTCGGTTTACTAGTCTACTATTAGAGTAGAATAATTTTTGACTTATATATGTTTATGGACAACAGGAATGCAAAATATTGCATTGTAGAAGGATTGCGACTGACTTAGATACAAATTGAGCCACATCATTCATCACAAATCTTTTGTGGATCTGAATGTCTCAACCAGTGGAAAATGACTCAGTTCGTTTGCTTTTGTGTACTTTCTCATGATTTGTGTTTTCAACTAGTTAGAATTTACTTTGATTTTGAATTCTTTGCTTATTTGTTTTCTGTGGTTTTTTTGTTTTGTTGTTTTTTGTTATTATTATTTTATATTACTATTGTTATTGTTTTTTTCTTTTTTCTCTTTTTTTTTGGTGTGTGTGTGGATGTTTGTTTTGTAGTTTGGCATTATTTTTAATCCTATTGTTGAAAACAGGCAAATTCCCTTCGTGCTCTCTCTTTGGCACTTCTGTTAAAAGTAAACCAGTTTACAGTTGTGATAGAAGTGATTGGCTACCTATCACTGTGCAAATAGAGTCTACAGTAGCTTTTTCATAAAAGTGTAATTCAAGAAATGTAATCTTACAATTTTTAGCAGATACATTACAAAATAAACAGATGAAGCATATTTATAAATTGACCAGCATTTTTATTTATTAAAAGAAGTTTAGTTTGTGTCTTCAAATAGATTACAAATGTTAAAATCATCAATAATTTCTAAACATTTAATTTCTGCAAAGTCATCAAGAACGTGAGATATATCTTGCTAAAATATATTATCCAATCTGTAATCAATATTAAAACGTTATTAAAGATATATATTTTCTGTATTAAATCTTTGAAACCCAGAGTGTATTGCTTTTAAAGCTGGCTTCAACATGGGCCAACTAACTACTTCTGAGATGCTCAGTAAACCACTTGTGGCCAGTGGCTACCATATTGGACAGTAAGATTATCCCTTTTCATACAGACGAAAGAACTGAATGGCTAAAAAATAACTATGGTGAAAATTGTAAAATAACCCACACTATCCAAGTTCCTTCTCTGTAGACACTTCCTTAGTATCCATCCCTCTTTCGGGACTGAAATTTCCTGTATCCTTTGCAAATTTTTATCTTCCTATTCGTTTCTCGTAGGCTCTGATGTCATTTCATTGGTTTCTCGGGTTTTCTCTGTTTTCTTTTCTGAGAATCTCGCTTGGGTGCTCTGCATAATGGAGGATGTAAATCTACAGCTGGGTGTCTGTTATGGCTACAACCCTGTTTGTGTGAAAGGGGGAATTGCTAAAAAGCAAAGAGAAAGAGTTAGGCAGAAGCCTCGGCTTTCAAATAGAGAAAGCAGAGGAATTTGTTTGTACTTGGGCGCTGCAGTGTAAGAGCATGCCTTGCCAGTGAAGGGATTCTACTCTAGGGAACTAGACTAGATTGAAGCTTTGATGTTGGAGGGGTCAGCTTAACTGACAATACAACAGAGAATGTAGTTCTCGTTTTCTACCCCATAGAAGTTAATTTACTTTTTATGTAGAACATATTTCAAAAAAAATATGCTCCACATACTCTCTATAGCTCGGTAGGTTTTTTTTTTTTTTAAAAATTCTGCTTAAGAAAAACTCTTATAAAAAGCCATACTATATTTAGGGAGAAATGTCTAAGATTGAGTCTTACTGGTAATCAACCATTAGGCAAATAAAAGTTACTTTCAGAGTTTCCCATCTATAATCTGGTATATTTACAAAGACAATCCAACCCAGTTGTAGCTGTCTAATTTCAATCTCTGTATGAGGTGAATTGGGAGACTACAAATAGATGTACATTTTCAAGAATGTAAATTGTAAAAGCAAAACAAATCTGATCATACAGATAAAAAATGAAGTTGCTCAGGATATATACTTTAAAATGTTAGTTCATTTATAGAATGACTCAAAACGTTGTATTATTTAATCTGCAGAGCTAATGTTAGTCAAAATGAATCCTTTCATTAATTAGATTTTTTGTTGTTGTTGCTGGCCACAATTATTTAAAGCTATAAATTCTGTCTCTTGTTTTTTTGTGAGAACACCCAGGTTTTTAAAATTCTTTAAAAAATTGTTTAAATAATGCAAATTCAATTGTATGCTTAATTTTTTTGTATGTGGCTTAACACATATATTGCACAGACTATAAATAAATAAATAGATAAATTATAAAGGGAAAATATATATTATATTTAACCTGTAGACCACGTATATTTTTATGTCAGTCATGTGTTTTGAGGATTTCTTTTAAATATAAAATCTGCCATGGGATTCATTGCTTAGATATTTTCTTATATAATTTTCAATATTTGATGAAGAAGTCCTAGAGTTTCATATTGCCACCTTGAAATTTTTTTTGAATTAACATTGGAAAAAGTATACTGATATATGCCCTAAGAAGATTCAATTTTTAAAAACAAAAAACTTGATAATATAAATAATGCAGTAGAACAAGATCATTTTTCTTAAACATTTAAATCATTGAGTCATAAGGCATTTAAATGCTTTTAAATTGGAATTATGTGGCATAAATAATGTACTTAGAATAGTAGTCTTTCAAGAGTAACTATTTGTAGACTAATAATTGTTTTCTACAATTTATCTAAGCTTCTTAGGTATGTATCAGCATCGTTTTAATATCATGAAGGAGATCATCTGTCAAAACTTTCAAGATATTCATCCGATTACTAAATGGACAATGTTAAATGATTCTTTGAGTGACATCCATAAACTCTTTCCCAGTGATTTTCTTTAGCTTTGGAAGCCAGGTCGTCTTTGGAAAGGCTCAGTGTTTGCCTCCTGCCAAGGCTTGGAGCTGCCTGAGAAGCACACCCAGCGGCTTAAGGAAGGTGCCTGAGAGACTCGAATGGCTGGTGAGGAATCAAAACTATGCTTTAATCCTGTGTTCATTTTCATATCACAAAAGGTACTGCAGAACGATTGGCATTCGTAAAAGAAAAAGGCAAGTGCAATTAAAAACCAGCCTCTAATCCCTTCTGCCTGGGTTTAGAACCAGAGCCAAAAGAAATAGTGTTTTAACAGGTACATGCACCCTCGGGGGGAAACACGTTCCGACCACCTAGCTGGTGAGATGAGAAGATAACAGGATCCCATTGAATCAGTGGCCCAACAAATTGTACTCCAAGAAGAGTGCCCAACAAGGGGCCATAGAACTAGTGGGTGGCCATAAAAAACTGTAGTTCGTGACACTGACTGAGTATGCCTTACAACCAATAAATGACATCTTTCTGAACAGCCTTCTGCCTTGGCAGAGAAGACATCCATATCAGTGTTTGAGAAGACCTTAGAGTGGGCACCCCAGAAGGATGAAGAGCATCCGGATCTGCTAACCACTAATTAGCCTAATTGACACCAAATGGAAGGAGTGACTCAGCTGTTACAAAGACCCTGCCTAATAGTGGTGTTGTATCACGATGCCTGAATGAGAAACACTTATTAGCTGCACCCTGTGTAAGAGAAACCTCCACATTATATCAATATTGGGGAAGTTGAGGATTAAAGCGTGAATTAATCTGTCAGTTTGTCCCACCCTGTCAACACTCTAGTTCTCAGGAATACCGACAAAGCTGGGTTGCCTAATTTAAACTCTGCTTTTGCCACAGTGGGAGATTGGCCGATAGGTTGAGTTGTAAACCATAGGGTTTCTTGAGCACACCAGTGCTGCCAAAGTCAAAGAAGACAAAAGCCAAGAAGAAACTCAGCAGTGGATACTGAAGATGTGTTCCTTACTGAAGATATGAACTTATCTTAGTGTTATTCTCTGAATACCACAAAGCAGTATTTTTCATTGTAGAATTTTGTTTTCTGTTAGAGGTTTTGGTTTCCAGTTGATAGAGCAGGTGTTGAGTGGTGTCTTCTAAACAAAACAAAAGAGTTCTCAAAGCCTGTACACTGAAGTAAACTATGTTATGACTAACCACTAAAAGTCAACTGACTTTAGCTAGAGTTAGTTATCTTCTTATACTGAAAAGCTAATTTCTAAAACTAACAGGGAGGGGAAAATAATTGGCATAATTCTAATTCTCCAGAAGGGCTATAGTTTTCTCCTTCCAGGTAAGTTGTAGGATTTTACTGTTTTCATCAAGATGGTGAGCTCCCTGTGTAGATGCAGAGTAGGAAGCTGGGGAGAACCTGGAATGGTCACTTTGGTATTTACCTACACAAAGGAGGCAGGAGCAGGTAGCTGGTGAGCTGCTTTTTCTGGTATTACATTGAGATCTTTTAATTCTGAGAGAAGTCACTGGGCTTTCCAAAGGCACAAGCAACAAAGACAAGCCTAACTAAGGCCTTTGAGACTGATCGGAGAAAGTTCGTTGAGGTAGAATGAAGCAGACGGCGTTATAGCAACTATAACCACTAACCACAGTCAAAAAGATTTCTTCATGGATGGATAAATGGCATTCTCTTTTCTGGTCCCTAACATGACCAAGAACTGAATACAAATGTGGGTGGCTTCATGCTGGCCATGAGATGTATTCTAAGTGAGTATTTTCATCGGAGTGGTCATGAACACCTTTATAGTCCCGAACAGTGATCTTAATCTGATGGCATCCATTCACTCATTTGATAATTTTCTTGCTTCATGTGTCACTGAACTAGAGTACAGACTAGCCAGTCAGACATCAGCTTAGCTTCAAGAAGGGTATTTCCACTGAAATTCGTGGGAAACAGTAATCTTAGTGGTGCTTCGAACATGGAAGAAAGCTGGGAACAATGTATGTTTTTAAAGGAATGAAGTTCATGAATTGTCGCTTCCTAAAACGGTTCCTTCTCACATCAGTTTAACAGATCTTCACTGAACAAAATACTCGGAAAAAACCAACCAACCAACCAACCAACCAACCAACCAACTAACCAACCAACCAACCAACCAACCAACCAATCAACCAACCAACCAACCAACCAAACAAACAAACGAGCCTAGTTGCTTCCTGGTTTCCCAAGAGGAGCAAGAAGGCAGTAGAGTTACTTACATCAGCTGTAACACATACTATCTGCTAGTGAAGAGGAAAACCACCGAGGAAGTATTGAGTGAGCAGAGAGCTAAGTAGTGATATTTGTTGCATACAATTCTGAGCCAGGAGCATTCCTTTATTGCCACTTTTCAAAATGTGTTCTGCCTACATGCATGTCTATGCAGCAAATGCATGCCTGGTGCTCACAGATGCCAGAGGAGGGCACTGAATCCCAGGGAATGAGTTAACCGGTGGTTGTGAGCTGCAGTGTGGCTTCTGGCAATCAAACCTGGGTTCTCTGCAAGAGAGGCAAGTGCTCTTAACTGCTGAGCCATCTCTCTAGGCCCCATTTATTATCATTTGCTCGATTGGCCAAAGTGCCAGGGTATCTGGCTTGAAAGTTTGAAGGGATAATAACAGTACAAATAGCAAACATTTTGGGTAATTTTAGAAATAGGTATTTTAGCAAGCTAATTCTTTCTCTGCCAGATTGAGGAATCACCCAATATTGTCTTTTTTTATCAATGACTTTCATGTTGTTACATATTAAAATAGCTGCAGGCAATTATGGACATTTCTCCTTGTAAGGAGCTGTGGAAGGGAGTTGAGTCTCCACTAAGTTATCCAGCAAGCATCTATCTAGCCTTTCACGGAGGCAGACAACTTACTGTGTGTTTACCGCATGGACCAATTTGTGCTGATTCTAGAAGTCCATGGGTGGAAGGACGTTGTGGTAGAAGGTGCTGATCACCACATTGTTTGCTGGAACTGTGTTTTCAGGAATAATTACAGTTTCTTAGCCTTCCTTTTGACTTTAGTCTTTGTGGTAGGAAATAAGCCTCTCCTGCTTTGGGTATGAAAAACAATTACAGAGGTTGTTTTTGTCTTTCATTTTTCCCCCATTTCCCCAACAGGTGACAAGAATATCAAATATGCAATATGACAAGAGGACATGAAACTTTAAACATCCTGAGTTCAGTCTAAAAGGCTCAAGATCAAAAGGCTCAGCAACTGACCTCAATTTTCTAGAGGGAAGAGGGGTGCATTGGGCCAAGGGACAGGTCATGATTAACTACTGTGTGTGTGACAAGTTTGGGTGTCTTTAACTTCCACTTGTGTTTTTAAGGTCTTCATGATGGGAGATGCTGTCAGCAGCTTGCAGGTCTCAGGACCCAGGGCGTGCATATCTCTTCCCATGTCTGAAGTCATTGACTTTGTGTGGAGATCTTTAAATCGGCCAGGACAGAAATACTCCAAAGGAACTGTCAGATGCCACAAACCAGAGCTAAGGTGCTCAGAGAAATGGGTGTTAATGGCTTACCAGCACACCGTGGGCCATGAGAGATTTAGTGTCTTCATGAATCACCTGATACAGGTAACCACACTATGACCAGTTTCCGCAGTTAGTGCTTCGTGGCTCACAGAGTGAAAATCCAGCCTAAACCGTTTAGTCAGTGGGAAGCCGAGTCACTGCAGTTGCTTGGCAACGACACAGAGACAAGCAACAATATGGCAATTGTAAATTTGCGTCACTATCAAGTTGTTAGTATACGGAAAGCAAAACCACATTGGACTTGGGACTTGTAGTGTTAGACAATGAATTTCATTGTGGGTACCAAGGTATTCAAGGATCTCTTGAAGCAAGGTGTAACTGAGGCGGGGGGGGGGGAACCAAAACAAATGAAGGGCAGCAAAAGTGTGCTAGAATTTGTAATGTCCTCTCTTGTTGCAAGTAGGGATGATTCTGACAGTGTTACTGAGAATTTTGTTGTATATAATTATCTGAATCTATTGCCTGGAATTAACATCCCAGATTAATGTATTTACAGCTGTAGATTATTTTCTAAGCTATGTGATGCATAGCTTAGACGGACTGTAACTGTTTTTAACTCATCAGTTTCATTTTTGTAAACATTATACCGGGGTATAACATAGGAGGAGGATAGGGCTTTCATTTTCTGTCGCACACACTTGTATTGTTCGAATTTGTTACAATAAATGTGAATATTAATTCAAAATACGTTCCAGTTTCAATTTTGTCAGCTCCTCTCACCTGCTCCAAAAGTGGAATGAAAGAGGCAGAGAATACATCAAGCCAATTTTCCCCTATCTTTCAAAATAAAAATGAGAACGAAGGAAAACGCAGCCAAAATAGCTGTATGTACTGAAGTTTCAGGGGATTACTGGAATTTTTTTTTCCAATGGTAATATTAAAAAATCCTAAAAACTCAAGCCTCAGTGGAAAGAGAATGAAAGCAGATGCAGGAACGGAAGCATCAAACCTAGACTTATGCACCTTTTAAGGAGATGAAAGTAGCATTTTAAAGTCTCAGTGGTCAGAAAGGCAGTTTGAGGTGTGCGGTTACCACACTGCTTCGGCTTTTTGGCTGGAGCGCTTTTTCAGATCCCTTTGTGGTATGTTTGGCAATACACTTAAAAGATTATTCCTTAAGCCACTAATAATCCGGCTTCAGGCAATTTTCTGTCTGTCTGTCCGGCCACCTATTCTCTCTCTGGTTTTCAAAAAATCCCCAAATGGGCAACGTGAAACACAACGAAAAAGGAACACAAGGTAATCCTCTTCTGAGGTCTCCTGCCCTGCCCCCCGAGTTTCATACAGCTCTGAAATTACTCGAAGGCTAATGTACTCCCGGTCCGCATCAACACTGATTTTTAAGCTTTTTTTCCAGGGGTGCGGGAGTGGGGGTGGGAGACAGAGCAGGAGGTGGGAGATAGTGTGGGGTGGAGTCATTGTGGGAGCGCCACAGCTTCTTTTGTGTTTTCATCTGTCTGTTTCAGGGTTCTAATTTAGGTTAGTCAAGGTAAATCTTTTTAGAGTTTTAAGTTGTGCTTCTGTAGGTTCCGTTTACCGGATGTGGCTCCAACGAGTTCAGCTAGAGACAAAACTAATGTGTGTGTCGGGGGCTTTAAGGTAGAGGCAGCTTGCGTGGAACAAATCCTTACTGGTGCCCGTTTACTCAGGGTCCCTATTCTTGAGGAAATAGACACACGGATGCACACACACACACACACACACACACATTTATACGGACACAAGTCTAATGAGAAATTATTTAAAGATTTATTTTATCTCACAGCACCTTGGGGACTGTCTGTAATCCTCCATAATGTTTAGGCTTGTGAAAAGCTTTTAGGTGTGTGAGATTTTCTATGAGATCGCTAACCGTACATCTCTTTGAATCGACAGTATTCTTTATCCACATTGGGCCTGCAAGTCTTAATCATCATTTCTTTGCAGCAGATCTGATACAGATATATCAGGAATTTATTACCCTCCTTTCTGGAGATTGAAAAGTCTCAAATAGGGTGGTGGCTGGTTTGCTTCTTGGTGAGAGGATTTTGACTTGTAGACAGTTGACTTTTTGTTGCATGAGGAGGAAGGAAAATCCTCATCAATGTTTCGTTATCTCTCAAAGGATTCCATTACACTGAATGTCAGAGTTTGAACATATGAATGAATCTGGGGGACACACAAATACTTAGTGATGACAGCCCACTTACACAGAAGTGGAAAAGGTCTTAATAGCCCATAGTGCTCTTTTGCTACACATCTTTGCAAGAAAACCTTTGTTAAGCGTTTCTGTTTCTCCTTCGGAGGATTCTGCCCTCACTTGTTCTTGGGTTCTCATCTTGACTCCAGGGTAAAGAATACAACTTAAGACTCAGAATTCACTAGCTCACTGCAACTCCCAGATTGCAGTGATTGATTTTGGGGATAGAAAATCACTCAGAAAATCTGAGCCTAGAGAAGTGAGGCTTTGGTGGGGACTGTGAACGGAAAGACACCACTTTGGATTTCTACCTAAGCTAAGTGGATGATGGGAGACGGCTGGATGCATCTTACAATCATCTCCACGCATCTTGGTTTCAAAGTCAACTCTTGATGATGATATCTGCTCATCAAGCTGCCAACTTACAGATCAATGTGGGGATTCTTAGGCCTAGAAGATGACTTTCCCTGCTTCAGTGGGTCAAGCCTACGTCCATTCTATTCTATTTTGCTTTCCCGTTCCATGGTCTGCTGGGCTTCTTCAGACCATGATGTCATGGCCTTGCCCATGTGACTGCCATCTCAGGAAAAGGTTAGTTTAAGAGTTTCTCCTCTCAAAATGCAAATGAGGCTCCACCCGCTCTTCTGCTCTGCATCTGCTGGTAAGGTCTATAGTGCCAAGTACATTCTCTAAGGATGCTCCCTCTCACTACGTTTTATGTGGGGTCTTTCCTTCCCCAGATAGCATGATGCTTTGTCGGCTCCCTTTGACCTCTACTAAACATCACTTTACCAAGGAGTCTTTATTCATCTTATATAGAGCACCAACTCTTTGTTTCTCCCTTCTCCGGGAACACTGTATCTCTCTTCCACGACTTGCTTTTCTTCATCTCAGAAGCATCTGACATGAGATGTGTTTAAGCTATTTATTTGTTTCCTGTTTGACTTCCTTAGGTAAAATATAAGCAACCTAATGACAGTGTATGAGGATAACAAAAAAGGCTCAGGTGTTTGTTTCCGGCTGACATGTAATTCAATCACAAAGATTTAAACTTCATCAGTGGGTGAATCCATTGATAAATTCATAGGTGAATGGACCATTAAGTGGTGAAGCCTGATTGAAAAAGTGGGTCACTGGGGATATTTCTGAAGTATGTCTTGCCCTTTAAACCTTTCTCCCCCTTCTCTCAGCTCGTCTACCTTACTACAAACTCCTAATTATGGTGGTCTAAGTAAGATAAGTACACAGTGTGGAACCAGGTATCTGAGCATGGGTCAAAACCTCTGCTACTATTAGCCAAAGTAAAGCTTTTCTTCTTCATGTTGCATATCTCAGATATTGTGTGTGTGTGTGTGTGTATGTGTGTGTGTGTGTGCATGCATGTGTGAGGCTCATGTATATATGTGAACATGTGTCTGAAAGTGTGATTGTGTGTATGTGTGTGTGTAGGCCAGAGGAGGTCTTTGGGTACCTTATTCCCTTGGGTCAAGAACACCTACTGGAACTCTTGGTGATCAACAGAATGTAGAAAGAGTGACAACCACACGACCATATTTCCTGAGCCTGTTTATTGCCTTTCTAAGTAGAGACTGTTTTCTTGGTTAAGATAAGAAGTCAGTGACACCTTAGTGTATTATTAAAGTGCTAAACTCAAAATAAGAATGATATAGAAGGTTGTAAGTGTGAACTTGCCCTATTTCCTTCTTTGACTTTCATTAAAATGACCTAGTTTA
The DNA here is from genome assembly GCF_004785775.1 of Grammomys surdaster. Lineage (NCBI taxonomy): Eukaryota > Metazoa > Chordata > Mammalia > Rodentia > Muridae > Grammomys > Grammomys surdaster. The sequence continues at coordinate 12,546,174 of NW_021621323.1, read as the reverse complement.
TGATGAAAGAACAGCCTGCATTGTGGTCTAGCCTGTGTTCTGATATAGTTTCTTTGACTTTGCTTCAAAGCCCAGTTCTCTTTCAGTCCTCATGGCAGGTAATTCTGCTTCTTCTTCTCTTGTTTGCTGGCTTTGCTTTCTTTTTGATTCCTCTGTCTCTGTCTCTCTGTCTTTCTGTCTCTGTCTCTGTCTCTGTCTCTGTCTCTGTCTCTGTCTCTGTCTCTGTCTCTCTCTCTCTCTCTCTCTCTTTGCTCTTCTGTACTCTGCTCCACTGTGTCACACCAGTTATCTCAGGTATGCTAGTTAAATTTGACTAAGTTGCTTCTCATCCTGAAATCAACATAAAAAGAGATGCTTACATAGGCCTCACCCTGGCTATTCAGAATTAATTAGATAATTTTAAAATATAGATTAAGGCTTTACATTTTTGGCAAAAGATTTTAAATAGATATTTCAAAAGAGGATATATGAGGGTGCACATGAAAAGATACTTAACATTACTTGTCATTAGGAAAACACAAAATTATAGCAAAAGCGAGATACTACAACAAAGTCCCAATTAAATAACTCTTGAGATTTAGGACAGTTTCAAAAGATGTTACATGAGTGTTCACACACTGCCAACTATGACCATTCCTAGAAAATAGGTAAATATCTTTCATTGTATGCCTACTGTGTATTAGAAATTATTCAAAATGATGTGTGAATATTCACTCATTTAAAGAGAAAATACTGGGCTGTGGCTGCAACTCAGTAAAAAGAGTGTTTGCTTTTCATGTGTAAGGCCCTAAGCTCAATTCCTAGTACTGACAATAGTAATAATAATCAAATGAAATAAAACCCAAGTCCCTCTGTGAAGAGGATATTATTGACTTCATTTTAATAACACATTTTAAGCTAGGTTTGATGGTATATTTCTGTAATACCAACTGATTGAGAGACTGAGGCAACAGATGTGAGTTTGAGGCTACACTACGCACCATAGCAAGTTCTTGTTTCAAAACCAACCAATTAACCTATTAACCAAGAAACCAATCAACCTACCAATAAACCAATCAACCAACCAACTAACCAACCAATCAGCCAAATCACTCACCCACCCACCTACCTACCAACCACCTAACTAAACAATCAGCCAACCAACTAACCAACTAACCAACCAACCAACCATCCAACCAACCAACTCACTAAAAATCAATTAACCAATCAGCCAGTCAACCAACAAATCAATCAGCCAAATGACCAATCAGTCAACCAACCAACCAACCAACCAACCAACCAATACCCAAACAACAAATAAACCAATCAATTTGGTAGTTTTGAAGATTTAATTTTGTTGTTTTTAGTTGCATGTCTCTGCCTGCATGTGGCTAAGCAAATGTGTATGCCCACGAAGGCATAATGATCATCTGGACCTAGAGTAACAGGTTGTTGTGAGTTCCATGCTGTGGGTGCTGGGAATTGAACTTGGGTCCCCTACAGCAAATTCCTAAGTACTGAGTCATCTTTCCAGGCCCGCACACAAAAAATTTAAAGGACAGTACATTTCAGAAAGAACACAATTATTTTTGTGGAGAACTGTTGAGACATAATCTGTATTTACATGCTATAATATCTGATAATAAATAGCACATTATTTCATTTTGATCCATCAATAATAGTAAGGTTGCTGATTCAGGTAGAATAAGTAATTTATTTTCTTAATTAGTGTATATATCTAATGATAAGAATAATGCTATTGTAAAATATTTGAAATAATTTTACTTAGTCTAGCATCTTTACTGGTTAGAATGTAGAACACTCATTTTATTTTAGTGTGTTAATTTAAATGGCTGGATATAGGTAAGCAGAACATGAAGCTTACAAAAATAATTGAAAGTTAATTTAAAATGCTTTAAGGATTTCATACCTTTTGCAAAAAAGACAAAACTGCATAAAATTGCTACTCTTTGTAAGACTTATAAAGGACTTAAAATTCTCAGCTCAGAAACCCCATTGATAACAGATCACTGGGCTATTGTATTCTTGAGAGTAACTGTAGGAAAGATATAATTTTAAATATTTATATTTCTTGTTATTTTTGTCAGTCTATCGAAGGAAGTTTGATAAAATAAGCATCAAGTTACTAGGTACTAGAGTCTTCAGCAAAACCCTGCTTAATTGCACCTCTCTGTACTCCGAGAAGCTGAGGATCTGGGGTCCATCATTGGTCTGGTGTCCTGTTGGCATCTCTGATGCCTTCATGAGATGGGGGTTCTGCTTCTCTGGCTGTCCCTTTGAGAAACCCCTCATAAGTGTGCTGTTCTGAAACAATCTAGAGTTATTTTTTGCTAGGTCCTAGATTACTCCCTCATTTACTTACTTTATTTTTCCTTATGTAAAAGGGCAGATGGCAGCTAATCTTTATCTGACATTTTAATATCTGGTTTGTATGTAATCAATATTTCCACTCCTATGCCCCTTTACTATTCCATTCACCTTCAACTTATCATTTTAGAAGCTCTTTTGCTAGACAAACACAAATTCCTCCTCCACTTCTCTTTCTTTTTGTTTTACTTCCTTAAAATTCAAATTGGACCTGATGACTTCATTGGTAACTGAGAGAGCGTTTTAAATAATTATATGTAAAAATTAGCCCTCGCTTTCATTTAAAGGTTAATGATTTCTAGTCGTTTGTCTTATTATGTATAAATTTACTTTCTTTTTTTATTTATTATTTTATTTATTTTATTTTATTTTATAAATTTACTTTCATAGTAGCTGAATGAGGTGAAAACACAGGATTTCATGAAATACTACAAGATGAACCAGGCATATGTATATCTATGTGTATGTGTAGATGCATGCATGTGTACATATGCATATGTATGTATTGACTCATTTGGGAAGAGCCTACAACTTTCTCACCTATCCTGAGAGCCCTGTGACATTGCTCAGTGGAGGAAACAGATAGGAGGGATAAGAGGAAATAAAGCCATTCTAGAAATATTTATTTTCAATACTGGCTCTTCATGCAGGATAAGAGACAAGAAACAGTGACCTTATGTCCTATAGTTGGCACTTTGGCTTATCAATTTTGTAGGACCTGAGAAGACTAAATTGTTTTTGTTTTTTTTTTTTAAATGTTTTTGTTGTTCAGAAAAAAAAAAGATTTAAGAAGCCATAGATTTTTCTTGGTCATTGGTTCTGCTTTGTAAAATGAACCTGTGAGCTATCAATAATGGTTTTCTCTACCAAGCTTAGCCCATTCCTACTTCCCAGGCCAGCTTCAGCTTGAGGTAAAGTGAAGTTGGCATTGTTCTTCACTTCTGCGGGCAAAGATGTCGAGAACACTGCATGTTTAGGCATTTTAAAGACCAGGAAATTTTCCAATAGCCATTTTTCTCTGATATCTGACTAACTATATTTGATGTTTACTAATCTTTTTTGTGAATTATGGCTTTAAATTGAAGTTATTGTAGAATTCAACCCACAAAGGAGACTATATGTCAACATCTAACACCTTTCCAGTGATGAGCACTCTGTTGCCTCTGACAATAATTTGTGATGTTTCCAGGAGAAAGTAAAAAAAAAAAAAGATGCCTAAAATCATGGGATGATTAGGATCTTATTATATGGGACAGATATCTGTAATGAAGGCTAAGTTATTGTACAATTCTGTGAGCAGAGGGTAGAACGTTACTGGTGAAAATACAGAAAGGAGTTTCATTAAATGGTAAGATGGTTTCGATGACAGATTCCTCACTTGTGCATGAGTGCTTGGATGGTGCACAGACCCACCTTGCTGTGGAGGACATGCTCCTTCCAAAAATTACAGTTACATTTGGTGTTGGTCCAACACAATGAAGGGGTGGAAGATATGCTCTTGGAACTGTTGATTGTTTAACCTAGCGAACACTAGAGGGCATTGTAGCCAGCCAGCATCTGTGCCATTGTGTTCCATGATAGCTAATATCTATGGCACTATGGCACTCATTTAGGGCAACTGCCAGCAGTTTTCTGTTTGCTTCAAAAGCCAAGTGTTTTACAGGGAACTGGGTCTTTCTGTCCTGGTAGACTAGTTTACACATCTCTATGTTGTATGATTTTAGTCTGAGGTAGCTCCCATTTTAATAAGCCACTAATTTAACAAGGAGCTGTACAAATGAGAAAGACATGTGTGCACACATATACACATGAGAAAGACATAGTTACACATTTCTGCTGATATTGAAAAGTACATGCAGTTTTTACTCTGTGCTGAATCTCTGTCCTACAATTGAATCTAGATTTCAATTTCTAACGTTAGGCTGTGACAAAATAACTGTGAGGAGACAGATGAACATGGTGCTTGTGGTGTCTCTCCTGATGGCAGATACCTAATAGATGGATGTTCCATAAGGAAGGGGGAAGGGAGCTGCTCACTATGCAATAATTGCTATCAGTAAGGACAGCATGTGACCCAAAATAGCACTCCAAATGCAAAGTGTATCAAGAGCATAGAGTATCAAGTGTATCAAGAGCATAGAGTAGGTCCAGTCTTGTGGAAGTCAACAGCCAGGCTTGCTGCTTTAGAAGAGCAGCAGGAGCAAAGGCCCTAGGATAATTGGTATTTATTGTTGCCCTTGTTTTGGATTCCAGGCCTTAGCTAAACCGTTCTCAGACAGCAAACCCATGGTTAACTTGACAACAGTAGGAAGGCCATGGGAGAGAGCTACAATTAACCTCTCCTTGCAAAACAAAACATTAGGGAAGAAAAAAAAAACCTACGGGCAAAGCACATGTGATTTTTAATGACAGTTGGCAGATGAAGAAGGATTCCCCTTAGAAATGAGAACATACTTGTGTTACTACACAGTAAGCAGAGAGGAGACGTTTCTCAGAAAGGGGCTAATTATCCATGCTGAAGTGAAGAGAGAGGAAAAAAAAGAAGAATGTGAAAGACAGAAAAGTCATAATTAGAAAGTAGATTGCTCCTAACACAGGGATTCAACAATGCTGTTCGCAGGTGGTTTTTCTTTAAGTTATGGTTCTCAGTGTGCACCAAATCTTAACTCTGCTCTCAAAGTGTTTTCTGTAAGGGTATGGTAAACACTCAGTCTCTGAGAAGCTTCAGATAACAGCTAATCAGAAGTAAGCAAGATGCTTACCTGCTATGAGCCTCGAGTCCAGTATCAGAAAGAGTCAGAGGCCTCTTAACATGACAGCTGAATGATGCGCCAGTGTGTCTTGAGACCCTCTGGGACTTTAAGCTCTACAACTCCATTATGCATTGTGGCGGAGCGACTTTAGGAACATCCGTTACAACACTCTGTTTAATATGTTAGCAATAACAGGAGGCTGAGGAAAAGCCCATGACAAGGTTAGAGGGAATACGTGAAGAGACTGAAGTCACGCTCGTTTTTCTCTCCTCAGGCTTATTATATTATGTGCATGAGCGTTTCTGTCTACGTGCACGCATGTATACCAAGTGTGTGCCTGGTGCCAGTGGAGGTCAGAAGAGGGCATCAGATCCCCTGGGATAGGAGTGACAGGTGGTTGTGAGCCACTGTATGGGAGGTGGGAATCAAACCCAGGTCACCTGCAAGAGCAAGTGCTCCTAACCATTGAGCCGCCCCTACAGCCACGGAGTCAAGCTCTTACCCCAGAACAGCCGCTGTGTAGGAGACTGTGTGTTTTGGGGGAGGGAGCCAGCTCCGAAGAGGCCAGGGGAAGACAAGGGATGCAGCAAGAAGGCAACCTACAGAGTGACAGAAGCAAGAAAGAGTTCATGCATACCCCAGTCAAGACCATTTCTGGTTTGTTTTGGATTTGGAAACAGGATCTCCCTCTGTAGTCAAGGCTGGATTCAATCTCACTATGTAGCTCAGACTGGCCTTGTACTCACAGAGGTCCTCTGGTCTCCAGCTCCTTCCTGAGTGCTGAGATGAGAGACATCAGCCATCCTGCCTATCAGGAAGCCATACTTAAGCAGTGGACGGGCTACTAGAATTGACAAAGTGGTCCTGTTGGATAGGGTTTACTGGCAGAGGGAGGCTGGCCATGCTTTCCACCCAACTCTGACTTAAATGGCACCAATGCTTAGATGTGATTGTATGCAGTGTTGGAATTGTATGAGTAGACCTGGTAAATGCAGATGGCTATAAATAATGAAGCAGACAGGTCTTCTGATTTTACCAAAGCATTTTCCCATTCTTAGAAGTTGTGCTTTGAATCTAGAAGCTCCCGTGTTAAGACTCAATCTCAGAATAATGGAAACATTGTTGACGAAACATGGTTGAAACCTGGGCCAAGGCCCAGAAATCCTGATGCTATTAAATGCCCCAGGGCCTGTTGGGAACCTGTAGGGGTTGCTTTTGCTGAAAACCCATCAAGTGGAATATATTCTGTACACTGAAATTTCTCATTGTGCCAGTTCCCACTGCAAATTACTTGCCTGGCTTGGAATGTTCTGGAATTAGGTTTTCTTGAGTGTTACAGTATGTGCCCTACTTTACTAAACCTGAAGCTATCAAGGAACTGGGATGCAGATGAAGCTTGGTTTCTTGTTCCCTTGTGGTCACCGCTCCCTTACCTTGTAGCTGCTTTAACTCTTTAAAGCACCAGAATATTTTGGAAACTTTATCTTGGTACTTTTATTACTTGGAATTGAATTTCTTTGCAAAGAAAGCCTTCCCAGATTGAACATGTATCCATCCATTTTTCGTTTCATCTCTACACCTACACCAGCTGTTAGCTGGCTGTGACTACAATGAGTTGGTGAGTTTTGCTGCTTTTCTGCTGCTCTACCCTGCCCATACCTTTTCTGAACTGTGCTGATGTTCTTGATGGCCACTGAGGGGAGCCACATACCCATACTTGTCAGTCAGAAGAGCATGCCCCTTTAAGGAAGCTGAGGTCAGCCCTAGCCTCTGCCCAATATGTAAAAGTAATGTGCTAAATGCTCTCAGAAGGAAAACAGCAACTCAAACTGGCAAATTCTTGGATTTTAATTTGAACCAATGAGTTTATTTGGCTTTTCTCTACCTCTATCATTAGAGGGAACAGAAGGTGTTGCAAAGGGTGTTGTGTTTGAAGGCAGCAGTCACATTTTCACAGCCTGGCTTTCCTTTCTTCCTTTTGCATGGGCCTCTGAGAATGACAGCTACAAGATGGTTAAGCCCCCAAATGTCTTCTGTATTTGCGAACGAGTGTTGTATTACCAGAGCTCCTGGATTCTCCAGGAAGACTAGCCAAACAGCACTAAATGGCGTATTTTAAACTTCTTTTTTGCTTTGCATCTCCTGGGAGTCTCCATGTTGAATTTGTTTTTCTCTCCATCCTCTAAGAACCATCTTGACCGTAAAGTTAACAGATTATTGATACTATAGGAAGCAGAAAGGTGAGCGGTAAGAAGCAATGGTGCAGCCACTGGTACCCACAGCAACTCACGTGTTTGTGTTGTGCATGTGCTGTCTGAGCACAGTGCTTCATACAGAGAAGTTACGGACTCACACAAAGGCAGCGGTCTCACCTAAGCAGCTAGCGCTTCCTCTAAGGGTCTTTTCCTATGGAATGGGGTCAAGTTTATATTGCGAGATATTAGATACTAGATTTGAGGGAACTGTGAACCCAATGACTTCACATTTTGGTTGACACAATGTAAACACCAAGGAGCAGAATCACTGAGACTGTCTGGGGACTCCCAGTGAGGAAGAGTTATCATTTGATTAGACTTTTCGAGTATCTTATTTTCCCATTACACAGTGTAGAGTTTGTAATTTTGCTTCTTTATTATTTAATCGTATGCTAATGACCTCTGTGAAGAATAATAAAAAGTTCTAATTAGATTCATGCTGTATCAAATTATATTAATGCATATGCTATTTGGCAAAATAGAATTAAAAAATAATTAATGGAATTAAAATTTGAAAACCTAAAAGATTATCTTAATTAAACCCCTTTATCTTTTTGGATTTCTAAACAGATTTGGAATATTTGATTTTGCACTTAGTTTAGGAATCAAATTAATTACAGAAGTGGTTGGCAAAAATTTCACAGTTATTAAGATGTTATTGTAAATAAAGATATTCCATTGGAGAATCTTGCTGAAGAAATAATTTGGATGAAAATTATCATTTGTTAAGGTTTGTGATGTATCAAATACTTCATATTTTAACCTTTTCACAATAGTACAATGAAATTCATAGACAATTTAGAGATTAGAAAGGTTAATGTAGACATTAAATAATATGAACCACAGCTCAAACTGTTATTATCAAAAAGGATCTGATACCAACATTTATTCTCTTAATTTAAGAGAAAGGTTCTCAGTTTACCATTGTACCATTTAATGTAATGGTTGAGGTTGGTGCATATTAGTATCATTTGTGTTCTGTGCTAGCTTGAGAATTAGTCTAAACAGATTCCTAGTCTTTGTGCTTCAGCTTCTGCAGTAAGGCCTGTAGCCAGCCGCTCACACTGTGATGACTTGAACTTTCAGGTTTTATTTCTACCCAGACTTTTAGGCTTTTTGAAATTCTCACAGACAAGAAACAAATAGAGATACTGTCCTTGGGTATTGACTGTACCTTCTCAAGCATCGTGTGTGATTCTATTTGGTTCTAATGAGTCTCTTCATCTGGTTTAACTGTGTAACATTATCTATTGGCTAGGTAGAGATTTCACGTGAATGTTGGAGAGAGAATGAGAGGAACATAATTTTCATTTCTTCTTCAGCTCAGATATTCAATTAAAGCAAATATTTCATGGATAAAAGAGAAGGTAGACATGTTAGAGAGGCTAAAGAAAACAATAAAATCTGTCATAATCACAGATATCCGAGAAGCATTGAGGAAGAATGTATTTAGCAAGGGAAACATTCGTTCCTTTTCTTAATGATATTTAACAAAAATATTTAGCTTAACGAATGATGATTTAGTAGTTAGCAGAGCAGCAAGGGACACTTCATGAAGCAATACACATTATTATAGTTAAGGGGATTACTTTCAAGTAACGGTAGTGTATGTGTTAAATTTTACTGGGTCTGAGTTACTGATCAGGTGATATAATTTTCAACATAGATAAGAATATATAAGCCTTCAGTTAGACACTAGAACAGATGTGAATCAATTTGTGAAATTTCTTTCCATGAGCCTATTGGGTCCTCTGTTCTGTGTTCTGGATTGTTCTCTATAATTTAATCTGACTTCAAAGGTCAGCTATTTGCAGCCCACTTTGAGAGAGTCCAGATTATGAAATTTTTTTTAAATTAGAAAAGAAAAAACATAGAAAGAAGTAGAAAGCATATTTTCTTACTGGTTGTTAGCGAATCTATTGTTGCAATAAAATACCAAAGCGAGGTGGAAGAAAGAGTTTATTTCTTCTGATAGCTTTGTTCATCATATAGGAAAGTTAGCAAAACAATTCAACGCAGGAACTTGGAGGCAGGAACTGATAAAGAGGCCTGGAGAAAACTTGCTTACTGGCTTGGTCTCCGTGGCTTGCTCAACTTACTTTCTTTTTTTTTTTTTTTTTTTTTTTTTAAAATTATTTTTCTTTTTTTTTTTTTTTTAAGATTTATTTATTTAATGTAATCATCATTGTTCTCTTCACACGCACCAGAAGAGGGCATCAGACCCCATTACAGATGGTTGTGAGCCACCATGTGGTTGCTGGGAATTGAACTCAGGACCCCTGGAAGAGCAGTCAGTGCTCTTCACCACTGAGCCATCTCTCCAGCCCCTCAACTTACTTTCTTACAGCACCCAGGACCACCAGCTCAGGACTTGCACAGCTAGCAGTGAGCTGAGTCCTCCAATTCAATCATCAACCAAGAACAATCCCAGTCTAGCACAGGTATTTTCCTGGTTGAAGTTCCTTCTTCCTGAATGAATCTGCCTTGTGACAGGTTGACACAAAACTAGCTCGTAACACCTCATCTTCTCTAACTTTTTATTTTGACACATTTAAAACTACCAGCGAATTTAAGTAAGAGGACGATGTGTCGACATACCTTCATCTAGATTCTGGAAGCACTAACATTTGTCACACTTTCTCTTCTATGAGATATTTACGTTTTTCCACACCTCTGGAAAAGCTACTTGCAAACAAATTGCAAACTATGGCAATCAACACTGGATACTTCAGCCATCACTTTTGAAGAAGAGGGGGTCTTGCTAACATATATTCACAGAATCATGAGCACACCTAAAGAAATGTATAACAAATCAACATTGTAACAGGTAGTTCATCTGCTCTTTCTCCAATGAATGGTCTAGTCAGTTCTTGCCAATATTATAGCAAAGAATTTCTCAGCAAGTCTAAATTGGGTCCACTGACTGGAAAACCATTGCTAGTCATGGGACCATCACAATTTCATGTTTCTTGAGGGACTCTTTCTTCAACCTGGGAGGTTCCAGTCCCTCATAGTTGCCCTTCATAGCTGCAGAGATCATCCTTGTCCTGGTTATGCCTTGTAACTTTATAAACCGTCATCACCAGGGAAGGGTGTTCTGTACCATGCGATGGCCAGGCATTTAGAGGCAATCTCTTTCCTTCAATCAAATCATTTATTATGTTAGAGACTCATAATAAGATTGAATAGAAAAGTGAATTTCTTATTCAATTATCTTCTTTATGTTTGTTACCATGAATTCTTTTAGAAGCAAGACTGAAATATCTACATTATTATTTTTTTTTTAATTTAATTTTATTGTTTTTAGTCCTAGAGACTGGTAAGTTTAGGAAGTTCATTTTGGGGCTAGAGAAGTGGCTCAGTGGTTAAAGACACATACTGCTTTTTCTAAAGGACTAAATTGAGTTCTTAGCATCTGTGTTAGATGACTTACAACCACCTGTAACTCCAGCTCCAAGGGGTTTGCCTCTTCCTGACTCCGTAGATATCCACATGCAAATGGTAAATAGGCACATGCATGCGTTGGTGCACACAGAAATTTTAAAGACTTAAAAACATTTATTGTGATGTGTTATTGTGGTAGATTCAGTCAGCCCATTGAGGTTGGTTCAGCTGACATTTGGTACAAATCACGAGTCACACAGACATTAGCTGGCACACAGTGATCTCAAGTTTCTAGTGTAGAAGTCTCCCATTATCTGTGAGGACACATGCCAGGCCCTCTAGCAGAGGCCTGGAACTGCTTACTATGTTTTCTTCATTACACATACCCATGATGAAGTTTAAAATTTAGACATAGTAAGAGATTAAGAATAATAGTTATAGAAAAGAATAATTATAACAACATGCTATGAGAAAAATAAGCAACTGTTTCTCTCCGTTTCTCCCTTTCCCACCTCCAATCTGTATATTTGTGTATGAAAATCTGTTGTATGATAACCCCCTTTCTTCTCACCATGATTGTGAGCTTTATGGGCTATGTGCCGAGATAAAGAGAAGGGGATGATTGAACATTTATCATGCACTGTGTACGCAATGTTTGAAGTCTGATGCAGGATAACAAACCTTCTCTTCTGTTCCCTCTGTCTTAACTTTGTAAGTAAAAGAGTCACTCTTACTATAAATTATGACAATTTCAATATTTTTTTTCTTTTTGTTGTAAGAGTCTTGGCCCTTCATTTATAGGAAGTACTTTATGCTTTCTTTTTAGCACATTCCATGGATTATTAGATTCTAAAACAGAGTGTCAAACTGGAATAATTTTGAAATAGTAGGATTTTTTTGACTTTCAGTCATGAAGGTTAGGAAGTCCAAGGACGTGGTATCAATGGGAGCTTCGTGTTGTTTCAATTTATGCAGAAAATAGAAGATCAAAAGGATATGGGTGTGTGAGAGTGAAACAGGGGGCTGGAGAGATGGCTCAGTGGTTAAGAACACACAAGCCTCTTCCAGAGGATCTGAGTTCAGTTCCCAGCTCATGGGGCTTATAATCACCTATAACTCTAGCACTGGGGACTTGATCTGGGGTTCCATGGACATACCATTATATTCACATAGACACAAATACTTATAAATAAATATGCAAAGATAATAATACAATTCTAAAAAGAAAATAAAAGAGGCCATAGTTTTGTAACAACCGTTTCCTCTCAAAAGGAATACATTGACTCAATCATGAAAGCTTTGCCTCCATGATGAAGCAGCTCCCCCTAGTCTGCCTTTCATGACTGCCAAAGGAGAGTCACACTTGACCATGAGACCTCTGGGGATACTGTGGAGAAAACCTCACACTCAACCCATGTCATTTCAACTGCCAGCTTCACCTTTGAGATTAAGGCCATTACAACATGAAATATGAGTTTCTTATAAGCTATTACTATGGTGCTGTGGCGGTTGCTCTGATGACCATGGTAGCTTTTAAGTGACTAACAAACGGGTAACTTATGCAATGTGGATATATTGTACAGAAGGATGATTCAGGTCCCTTGTCCTTGAGCATGGCTACACTAGGGAACCATTTCATCAGCACAGCAGAAGGATATTATCTTTGAGAGTAGGTTATCCAAAGGCTGTTGCTTCTGCCTACTGTTTCCCTACTTCCATTCTCCTGTTTGTACTGAAGTTGAGAAAGGCAATAAGCACAACTAAATTATCTCACATTGCCCATCCATTCTTAAGAATTCAATAAGAAGGATTTTATATAACCTTTGACTCCTTGATTCTATTTTATTCTGATTTTGATGAATGACAGCGCTCAGGTTTACAGCCAACTGTCATGTTGTTAGGGGACCTCCGAAGATTGTTAGGCTCTTTCATTACTTGTTTGTATGTTTTGCTAAAATTATTATTGTTTTTTAATGTTTGCATCTCTGGTTCAGCTAAGACCACAGACAAGCATTTAAAGTAGATTTGTAGCAGGATTGTTGAAAATCAAATTCATGAGAAATAAGATTAGGTACCAGCATATCAGTCACTGGGATGTATAGCATAGGAGTCCTGACAACCGCAGAGAGCAGAGGACAGGGAAATAGAGAGAAGGAAGAGTGGTAGGTGGTCACATCTTCGCTTGTTTTTGACATCAATATAATTTGTATTTCAAGGTGTGTGTATGTGTGTGTGTGTGTGTGTGTGTGTGTTGGAGGGTCAGAGGACAACCTTCAGGAGTTAACTTCTCTCATACTATGTAGGTCTGGGGCTCCAAATCAAGTTATCAATCTTGTAACAAGTGAAGGTGTTTGTTGTAAGTCAAGTATCTTCATTGCTGAGCTATCTCAGCCACTTCATTTTGGATATTTTATAAAGTTTCTCTCTCTCTCTTTCTTTGTTTCTTTTTCCTTCCTTCCTTCCTTCCTTCCTTCCTTCCTTCCTTCCTTCCTTCCTTCCTTCCTTCCTCCCTCCCTCCCTCCCTCCCTCCCCTCCCCTCTCTCCCTTCCTCCATCCCTCCCTCCCCTTCCCTCTTTCCCTCCCTTCCTTCCTTCCTTCCTTCCTTCCTTCCTTCCTTCCTTCCTTCCTTCCTTCCTTCCTTTCTTCCTTCCTTCTATTTTCCATCCCTCCTCCTCTCTCCTTTCTTTTTTTTCACTCTTCTTAGTCACATGAACTTAGTAGAAGCTAAAAAAATGTGCTGTAAAACTGCCTGGTAGGTAATAAGTTAATGGTTGACACTTCAAGCCATTTTGTAACAAATATATATAGGTACAAAACTTTCATTATTATCAAAGAAATTAATTAATTGATCAACTCCAGGAAAGAACATCATAGTTATGGATCAGATATAGGTCATCTGTGAAGTTGATGCTGGGTCATTGGTGCATCTGGTTGTTTGAGGAGGCTAACGGGGTATGAGGTTGGGATGAGAGAAAGCCACCAATGGTAGACATTTTTGGGCTATTTACTGCAGAAAGAACTTTAATAACATCTTGCATTTTTTCTCCTTTTAAATTTCACTTGTTGGTTCTGATTACACTGACTGAAACAATGCACGATATTCTGCTTTCAAAAACGACACTCGATTTGAAATGTTACAGTGTGAACTAGAAGTTGGTATCTACCTGTCACTCTGTACACTCTGGGCAGAGGACATCTAAGCCACGCTATCAAGTCATTCTCTACCTAAGCCAATCAGAACTATTGCTTTCCATCTTCTGATGTCTTCTTCAATGCCTTTCCTCAGGGGCTTGGAGTTCTTTACATACATATCTTTCACTTGCTTGGTTAGAGTTACAGCAAAGATATTTCATATTATTTGTGACTCTTGTGAAGGCTGTTTCCTGACATTTGAAATGTGTGGGGAACAAGTTTTCCTTTAGCAGATGTGAAGAAGGCTTGCTTCTGTTACAAACCATAGCAGCTTCCAAGGAGTAAAACGGCAGATGGGTAAGTCAGCTACTGATACAGTGAAAAATGAAAACGTTCAGGGATCAGCAATGAAAGAAATGACAGAGGGTCAATGGGGCTGAAAGGTTGGACTGAGAATTGGCTAGAAGGCTGGCTGCATTATAAGAGAAGTTGACTCTGTAACTATATTAATTCCTTACACTAAAGTAAAAGATTCAGAAGGGGGTATATGAGTAGATGCTTTTGAGAACCACTGGTGGTACTGTGAATCCCAAGAATGTCTAAAGGAGCCTTCTGCCCCTTGATACAGGACCACAGTTTCCTATTGTATCAAGGTAACAGCCACATAAGTAAATTTTTGCAAAACTTTTATTTAATTTTTCTATTATTTAATTTTTTTTAGGTCAATAGGTCCAGATATCAGCATGGTTTTTCTGAAGGGTGTGGTTAGTATTTACTAGTAGAAGCTGGTGTAAGAATGCATTCTTTTTTTTTTTTAAATCAAATCATAAGTTTTACTTATTCACACAGGGGTTATAAACACAAAAAGGCAAGACATGGGGAAGGGAATGACACTGGAGCGTGGGTGTTCAGGGGGAGTACAGATATCTTTCAGAACAGGGTATTGGCTGGGTAAAGGTTTAGGGGACAGGATACTATGACTCTGCCTATGATTCACTTGTCCTTATCTAAGTTGATATTATCTACCAAGGCTACCTATTTACAAGGTCTATGACTATTCAGGCTGGTAAATTTCCACAAAAGCTGCCTGTTTATAATAGTTTATAGCCATCTGCTTCAATGTTTTTCCACAGAGACCCAAAACTTGGTGTTAGTATACATGTATGACAGGCCTATTGCTGATTTTAGCCCTATGGCTGATCTTAGGTCTATGGAGGTTTAGTGTATAAGCAGGGCTGCTCCTGACATCTCCTCCCTTCTCTAAGTATAGAAGGACTGTGGCGATTCTAATCTTGAGAAAGCAGGGATAGAAGCCTGATCTTCAGTAATTGAAGGGGACCTTGTAATGGCTCTGGTCCCCCTGTCGTTGTCCAGTGAGGCATGAGGGCCATACCCATCCCGATGTCTTTTTCCTGGAGAGGGGATACTTTTGACATCAACCCCTATGCAGTCAGGCTTGTCCCTCAGGGAACCCAGAGAGATATTTTTAACTTTTATTTATATTCCCTTGCAGTGCTTAGCCTCGTAGCCTAAGCAAGAATTCAGATTGCCGGTCAGAAGGGGTTCTGGGTGGCCCCTCTTTGCTTCGTCTAGGGGTGGAAGTCCCCTCTTTTAGGTTGGGTGGAGATGGGTTTTGGGAACACCCTGGATAGAGTAACTACTTCATCTTGAGTCACGTGGTCCTCCATAGCTAACTTATGATAATGAATCTGAATAGATTTTGCTACCAAATTATTTATCTGTTGTTTCACAAAGTTAATCAGCCTATTTAAGGCCCAGAGACCAAAATAAGCAAAAATAACCCAATTAATGGTTCCAAGATGGGAGGAAGTAGGGTTGACAACCATGGAGAGGTTGAAAACCAATTCTTGTACCAGCTCTCATCTTTCTCTTTCTCTCTCTTTCTTTTCTCAGGGTCTTCTCTGACCTTTTTCATGCTCTCTTTAACCATCCCTGTCTTGTCTATGTAAAGGCAACATTCTTCTTTAAGGGCTGTACACAGTCAAGAGCTGTACACAGCCTTTTCTATTGTAAAAGGGTAAATAAAGTCCAATAAAGTTCTTTGCAATTTTTGGAGGTCTCTTCAGACAGCAAAACGAGGGATTTCTTCAGATTAGTGATGTCAATCTCTAGCTGTTTGATGTTCTTGTCAATGGCCTGTCCAAGGTCTGAGTAGTATAAGTTCAGAGGCCAGCATCTGGATTAGAACTTCTAACAGCAGAAATCATGGGTGATTCATTTTTACCTGAAAAGGCAAAAGAAGGGAATTCTCAGGGAGATTTCTCTTCCCTGGGTGTCAATTGTTATTCATCTTATTTATGGTTGAGCCTGGCTTTGTGGGGGTATCTATTTATTTCAATAATTTTTTTTGGTAGCCATTTAGCTGTTCCTTTTGTGGTATCAAACAAGCATATCAATCCTCAGCCCCATAAGAAAACTGGGTCCGGGCCATACCCTTTAAGGGTAAGAGGGTCCTTCCACATAGCTGTGGCCTAGTTTTTATAGGTCTCGGTGATACCAGAGGCAGTCAACAGCAGATTTGCCATGAGCTTTCAGTTTTAGAGGGTTAAAAGTGAACAAGGCATGATGGAGAGTATTTCAGGGGACTCCTTCTGGGGGTACCATTCCCCCTCTTTTGTTTTTAAAGCCAATTTTTCAGAGTTCTTGTAAAATCAGGGCAGAAGTGCCAGCAGCCACTCCTTCCACACTCAGAGAGTCATGAATACACGATTTAAAGAAATATAAATCTATATTAATAATCTCTTTTATCAAAGGACTGTTATAGAACAGCCAATAACTAAGCAGACTATATAATATATCGATTAATAATAGCTTTTTTTACTTTTTGTGAAATTACTCCTCTTTTGTCAATTAATTGTTGAGAGAAATTAGGATTTACATCTCTGTTTAGAATATTAAACAGAGACTTAAATTCTTTTGTGGAGAGCTTAAAATAAGATCTTAGCCAATTATCATCTCCTAGAAACTTTTGAAAATAATTTGAAATAAGTAAACTATATTTTTTTTCCAGACCCATTATCTGTTTTTTTTTTTAAAAAAATTGGATATTTTACGTATTTATCTTTCAATGTTATCTCCTCTCTCATTCTCTCCCAAAACCCTTAATCCCATAACCCCTCCTCCTATTTTTATGAGGGTGTGCTCCGAACATCCTCCCGGTCCCATCTCCCTTCCCTCGAATTCCCCAACACTAGGGAATCCAAACTTTCAGGGACCATGGCCCTCCACTTCCATTGATGTCTGACTAGGCCACCCTCAATTACCTATACAGGTGGAGACATGAGTCCCTCCCTTTGTGCTCTCAGGTTGGAGGTTTAGACCTTGGGAGCACTGGTTGAATCTTTTGATATTCCTTCTAAAAAGGACCAAAGCACCCACACTTTGATCGTCCTTCTTCTTCTTGAGTTTCATGTGGGACATGCGTTGTGTCTTAGGTATTGTGAGCTTTTGGGCTAATATCCACTTATCAGTGAGTGTATACCATGTGTGTTCTTTTGAGATTGGGTTACCTCACTCAGGATGATATATTCCAGCTCCATCCATTTGCCTAAGAATTTCATGAACTCATTGTTTTTAATAGCTGAGTAGTACTCTACTGTGTAATGTACCACAATTTCTGCATCCATTCTTCTGTTGAAGGACATATGGGTTCTTTCCAACTTCTGACTATTATAAATAAGGCTGCTATGAACATAGTGGAGCATGTGTCCCTGTTGTATGTTGAAACATCTTTTGGGTATATGCTCAGGAGTGGTATAGCTGGGTCCTCAGGTAACACTATGTTCAGTTTTTTGAGGTACTGCCAAACTGCTTTCCATAGTGATTGTACCAGCTTACAATACCACCAACAATGGAGGAGTGTTCCTCTTTCTCCATATCCTCACTAACATCTGCTGTAACCTGTGTTTTTGATCTTAGCCATTCTGACTGGTGTGAGGTGGAATCTCAATGTTGTTTTCATTTGCATTTCCTTGATGACTAGGGATGCTGAACACTTCTTTAGGTGCTTCTCAACCATTCGAGTTTCCTCAGTTGAGAATTCTTTGTTCAGCTCTGTGTCCCATTTTTTAACAGGGTTATTTGATTGTCTAGAGTCTAATTTCTTCACTTCTTTGTATACCTTAGATATTAGCCCTCTATCAGATGTAGGGTTGGTGAAGATCTTCTCCCAATCTGTTGGTTGCTGCTTTGTCCTATTGACTGTGTCCTTTGCTTTACAGAAGCTTTGCAGTTCTATGAGGTCCCATTCATCAATTCTTGATCTTAGAGCATAAGCCATTGGTGTTCTATTAAGGAACTTTTCTCCTGTGCCCATGTGTTTGAGGCTTTTCCCCAATTTCTCTTCTATTAGTTCACTGTAGCTGATTTTATGTGGAGGTCCTTTATCCACTTGGACTTGAGCTTTGTACAAGGAGGTAAGTATGGGTCAATTTGCATTCTTCTACATGGTGACCTCCAGATGGATGAGCACCATTGGTTGAAAAGGCTGTCTTTTTTCCACTGGTTTTAGCTCCTTTGTCAAAGATCAAGTGACCATAGGAGTGTGGGTTCATTTCTGGGTCTTCTATTCTGTTCCATTGATCATCCTGCCTGTCTCTATTCCAATACCACACAGTTTTTTTTAAATCACTATTGCTTTGTAGTTCAGCTTGAAGTCAGGGATGGTAATTCCCCCAGAAGTTCTTTTATTGTTGAGAGTAGTTTTCGCTATCCTGGGTTTTTTTGTTATTCCACATGAATTTTAAGATTGCTTTTTCTATCTCTGTGAAGAATTGAGTGGGAATTTTGATGAAGATTGCATTAAATCTGTAGATTGCTTTTGGCAAGATCGCCATTTTTACTATATTAATCCTTCCAATCCATAAGCATGGGAGATCTTTCCATCTTCTGAGATCTGTTTTGATTTCTTTCTTCAGGGGCTTGAAGTTCTTGTCATACAGGTCTTTTACTTGTTTGGTTAGATTCACACCAAGGTATTTTATATTATTTGTGACTATTGTGAAGGGTGTCATTTCCCTAATTTCTTTCTCAGCCAGTTTATCTTTTGAGTAGAGGAAGACTACTGATTTGTTTGAGTTAATTTTATATCCAGCCACTTTGCTAAAGTTGTTTATCTGGTTTAGGAGTTCTCTGGTGGAAGTTTTGGTGTCACTTAAGTATACTATCATATCATCTGCAAATAGTAAAATTTTGACTTCTTCTTTTCCAATTTATATCCCTTTGACTTCCTTGTGTTGCCTAATTGCTCTGGCTAGGACTTCCCAGTACTATATTGAATAGGTAGGGGGAGAGTGGGCAGCCTTCTCTAGTCCCTGAATTTAGTGGGATTGCTTCAAGTTTCTCTCCATTTAACTTGATTTTGGCTACTGGTTTGCTGTATATTGCTTTTACTATGTTTAGGTATGGTCCTTGAATTCCTGATCTTTCCAAGAGTTTTATCATGAAGGAGTGTTGAATTTTGTCAAATCCTTTCTCAACATCTAGTGATATGATCATGTGGTTTTTTCTTTGAGTTTGTTTATATAGTGGATTACATTGATGGATTTCCATATACTGAACCAACCCTGCATTCCTGTGATAAAGCCTATTTGATCATCATGGATAATTGTTTTGATATGTCCTTGGATTCAATTCGTGAGAATTTTATTGAGTATTTTTGCATCAATGTTCATAAGAGAGATTGGTCCGAAGTTCTCGTTCTTTGTTGGGTTTTTGTGTGGTTTATGTATGAGCGTAATTGTGGCTTCATAGAAGGAATTGGGTAGTGTTCTGTTTCTATTTTGTGGAATAGTTTAAAGAGCATTGATATTAGGTCTTCCTTGAAGGTCTGACAGAATTCTGCACTAAAACTGTCTGGTCCCGGATTTTTTTTGGTGGGGAGACTTTTAATGACTGCTTCTATTTCTTTCGGGGTTATGGGACTATTTAGATGGTTTATCTGCTCCTGATTTAACATTGGTAACTGCTATTTGTCTAGAAAATTGTCCATTTCATCCAGATTTTCCAATTTTGTTGAGTATAGGCTTTTGTAGTAGGATCTGTTGACTTTTTGAATTTCCTCAGTTTCTGTTGTTATGTCACCCTTTTCAGTTCTGATTTTATTAATTTGGATACTGTCTCTTTGCCCTCTGATTAGTCTGGCTAAGGGTTTATCTATCTTGTTGATTTTCTCAAAGAACCAGCTCCTGGTTTTATTGATTCTTTGTATAGTTCTTTTTGTTTCTATTTTGTTGATTTTAGCCCTAAGTTTGATTATTTCCTGCTGTCTACTCCTCTTGGGTGTATTAGCTTCTTTTTGTTCTAGGGCTTTCAGGTGCATTGTCAAGCTGCAAGTGTATGCTCTCTCCAGTTTCTTTTTGTATGCACTTAGCACTATGAGTTTTCCTCTTAGCACTGCTTTCATTGTATCCCATAGGTTTTGGTATGATGTGTCATCATTTTCATTAAATTTTTAAAAAGTCTTTAATTTCTTTCTTTATTTCTTCCCTGACCAGATTATCAATGAGTAGGGTGTTGTTATGATTATGGGCGTCTCATCCCTTATGTTAGGGAAGTTTTCTTCTATAATTTTGTTGAAGATATTTACTGGTCCTTTAAGTTGGGAATCTTCACTCTCATCTATACCTATTATCCTTAGGTTTGTTCTTCTCATTGTGTCCTGGATTTCCTGGATATTTTGTGTTAAGAACTTTTTGCATTTTGCTTTTTCTTTGACAGTTGTGTCAATATTTTCTATGGTATCTTCTGCATCTGAGATTCTCTTTTCTATCTCTTGTATTCTGTTGGTGATGCTTGAGTCTATGACTCCTGATTTCTTTCCTAGGTTTTCTATCTCCAGGGTAGTCTCCCTTTGTGATTTTTTTATTGTTTCTACTTCCATTTTCATGTTCTGGATGGTTTTGTTCAATTCCTTCACCTGCTTGGCTGTGTTCTCTTGTAATTCTTTAACAGATTTTTCTGTTTCGTCTTTAAGGGATTCTACCTGTTTATCTGTGTTCTCCTCAAATTCTTTGAGAGTGTTATTTATGTCCTTCTTAAAGTCCTCTATAATCATCATTAGAAGTGATTGTAGATCTGGGTCTTGCTTTCCTGGTGATACGGGGAGTTTAGGACTTTCTAAGGTGGGAGAACTAGGTTCTGATGATGTCAAGTACCTTTGGTTGCTGATGCTTATGTTCCTGAGCTTTACTTTCACCATCTGGATCTCCTTGGTGCTATTTGTGATGTCTCTGACTGGAGCCTGTCTTTCCTATTATCTTGGTTATGTCAGAACTCTTTGGGATGGGTTTTGCTGCTGGGGTTAGAGCTGAGGTCCAAGATCTGCTCAGTGCTCAGGTGGAGATTGGCAGGAACCAGTAGTCTGGGTGAGGAGTGAATTCCTGGGTCCCCGTGGATCTTGGTTACTCTCTGTTTGGGGCAAGTGTTGCTGCCTCCTTACCTAAGATACTGCTCTACTGCTTGTGTTAGATTTCCTGGGAGCCTTGCTTCCTCTGGGTTCTGTGAGATTGGGTGCAGAGCTGTGTTCGGGCCCAGACTGGAAGGAACCAGTGCTGAGGGCCAGGAGTAAATTCCTAGGTCCCAGTGGGTCCCAGTTACTCCCTGTTTGGGGCAGGTGTTTCTGTCTCCTTACCTGAGATACTGCCTGGGTTAGAGCTCCTGGAAGGCCCTCTTCCTCTGGGTTTTGTGAGGTTAGGTACAGAGCTGCTGCCTGGGATCTGGTCTGTGCTCTGGTGTCCTCACCTCAAGAATGCATTCTTTAGTTCAGAACTTTTTTTTCCTTTTCCCAGGTGACTTGAGGGTTGTCATGTTGACAGCTGAAGGTAACTGTGACAAGGAGCACACACAATGCCATAGTCATATGATAGTGTTCTTCTAACTTTAGTTTTTTGAGGCACCTCCATAACGTGTTTCCAACAGTGTCAGAAATTGACTGGAGATGAGATGGACTACCAAAGCAATATTAATTTGCAACTAGCAGATGGTTCAGGATGTTGTTTACTTTTTCAAGTGGTTTTTGGCTATTTACACTTCTTCTAAAACTGTCTATCCATTTTTTGTTAGCAATTAGATGGTTAAAGCTCTGTTGGCTGACTTCTGGATCCATTTTTGTATTGCATTGTCTTTAATGTCTAATTAAAAAAAAACCCAAACCAAACATACATAGATGTGCTCTTTTATTATTATTCTTTGTCAGATTGACTTAAACTTGGGTCATCTGGGAAGAAGGAACCTTAATTGAGAAACTGCCTCCACCCCAGATTGGCCTATAGGCCAATCTGGCATAGAGACAGTTTCTTGATTAGTGTTTGATGTGGGAAGATCCAGCCCATTGTGAGTAGAACTCCTCCTAGCCAGCTGGTCCTGGGGTGTGTAAGAAGTAAACTGAGCAAGCCATGGATAGCAAGTTGGTAAACAGTATTCCTCCACTGTTCTGCTTTACTTCTTGCTTCCAGGTGACTTCTTTCAGTGATGGACTATGATCTGGGTTGTATAAGCCAAATAAACTCTTTTCTCTTTAAGTTGGCCATGGTCAGAATTCTATCATAGCAATAGAAATCAAACTAAGATAACAGACTTTGATGTGTTACCCTTTCCTTCTAAGACTCTTTGGGATTTTTCTCTTGAAGGATATTGACATTGTGAGAGACCTTCTCTGCCTCTCATAGATGAGATGATATTAGGATGTCCTTATGCCTATTTGTGTTTTTATCATACTTAGTGATTTGTATATGAAAATGATTTGTGTGATTTGCACCCCTGGAATGAAACCAATTTGGTCATATTGTATGATCATTTAAATGTGTTCTACATTTTTTTTTTTTGCTGGAATGTTATTAATACTTTTTAAAATCCATTCTTAGAAAAATTGATCTACAGTTTTCTTTCTTTGCTGTGCACTTATCTGATTTTTAGGAGGACATTGGCTCTGTAGAGTAAGCCTAGTGCTTTTCTTCCCTTTCTGCATGATAGAATCATGTAGCAATTCCATCCAGTCCTGGCTTTCCTTTGTTAGTGGCTTTTAATTACAGCTTCCATCTTGGTTACTGCTAATCTGTTAAAGTTGTTTACATGCAATTGGTTTAATTTTGAGAAGTCCAATGTGTCTCCTTTTGTGAAAATATAAGTTTCAAAGATTTCAACGTTTCTTCAGAAGTTACTAAAATTTGTAGTAACATTTTCCTTTTTATTTCTAGGTTTATTAGTTTATTGTTTCTTTGCTACAGACTTACCAATTTCATTTATTTTAAATGAACCATGTCTTTGTTTGATCCTATGTTTATTTCAGAAATCTTAGAGCTATCCTAAAAGTCTGTTCACCACATCATTTAAACTTGGTTTAGAAAGATAATTATCAGCTAGTAGGTGGGAAAATTTAAAGTTGCTAACAGCTTCACAATAACAGCAAAAGTAAATTGGCTATTGGGAAGTAATTGAAAGTATTTTTCATTTGACTATTTCACAGTTGGTAGGGAAACAGTGATGTTTTTTATCAAGTATCACATTTTTCTGCTCAGAAGCCTTCATTAAGTATTAGACCCAGCTGAAAACTAAATCCAGTCCAAGGTTTTCTTTTTACCTTAGCCTGTAGTCAACTCTTCAATGTGTAAGTATATGAAGAAAAGGCACAATTAAATACTCAGAATACAAGGTATACCTCTAATACACAATGAAATTAGCTCAAATGTCAGGATTGAGAATCAGAGTTTTGCTCCCCACTCCCTCAGATCACTCTGTAGCCTTCTTCCTGCCTTAATACATCATTTATAATGGCCCTGAACAGGAATAAAAGATGGGGGAGAAGAAACCAGCATTCCATGCTGAGAGTGGATAAATACAGTCTTCACTCGAAGTAGATGATGGGGTCTTGGAAGTGCTGGCTTCAAACCCAACTGATGTGACCTCTTTCTGTGTAGCCTTCACTTTATCTCCACTTCTGCAGGCACCAGGCACACTGTCCAGGCGGACCAAAACAAAGTGAGTGGCCTTGATTTTTCAGGGATGGATACGTTTAGATGATTCTTTGAAATTTGTTCTTATCTATTTTGATTGATAAAATTGCTTCAGTGGGAAAGCAATTTAAATAAAGATTTGGGTATCAGGCTTCCTCGGAGTGCAGCGTTTATGTCCATCTAAATGGAGGAAGCCATTGGGAGGGGGGTGTCTTAAAAGGCTAGATAGAAACCTGGTGCTGGTTGGTGCTAGGCCCCATTGACAGATTTACTGCCTGCTGGGAGCTAAAGACTGGGAATGATGGAAGTAGCAGGTGAGGCCGGAGAAGAGGATTCCCATGCTGGGTGTGCACGTGCATGTCTGCAGCTTCCAGGGTCAGGAAGGGCAGGCAATGTTTAGAGTCAAGGTTTGTGTGTTGGAGATGGTTATTATTTTTTTTCTCTTAAACACATCAGGCTGAAGAACTCTTCAGAAACATTCCACAGTGCTCAAACTGAATCATGAATTGGTGGCTTAGAAATTATACAACTGTTATATACCTTGTAAAAGAAATATCATGCGAAAAAACATTCACAAACAATCTGCTTTCCCACCTCCTTGGGTAAACAGCATGCAAGGCAGAAGCAATGGGCACAAGAGAAGTGTGGGACACTGCTGGTCCCCCCAGGAGGTGATGGAGGCTGAAATGCAGAAAGTGCATACTTCCCCCAGTTTAACCTTGAATTTGAAAACCATGTAGGGATCAAAAGAGCCCTGGGTCATTCATGTAGCATATTAGCAATGTTGTCCAATCTAGAAGAAGCAGGGACTATTCCGGAAACTAGAGAGATTTTATGTGATGGTGAGAGAACACTGCTGAGTGTAGGTCCAAACTCAGGAGATTTGGCACCATTGGCACTGAGGTAAGCTTCCTCTGTGCAGCTGGGATTTTGCTAATTTTAGAGACAACTGACAGCCCTGAAGCACACATCCAATATGGGAACTAGCAACTCTCCTCACTCGGTTCCCCTGTTAGAAACACATCTTCCCCATTCTAAATTGATGCTTTTCTCCCCAGCAGAGCACCAAAACTTTACACACACTGCTCTTGAGAGATTGCAGAGGCGTGTTGTTCAGGGAGCACACATTTCCAACCACCTTAAAATCCCACCTGAACAGCTTGCCTTGAGAATGTTACTGTAAGGTCTTGTGTACTGATACACACCTGTTATAGACACCAATGTCTCTGCTTGTCTTGATGTGTCCAGAAGGGGAGACTTAACTCTGTTCACTGACAAGTGGATGTTTCTCTGGTATGGACACTTTTGAAGCTCTTTCAACTTCAGCCAAGAAAAACACCTTGTGTGAGGAACAGAGTGTGCAGGGTAGCAGTATAGCTGAATATGGTTTCACAAGTTAATGGGTTAGGAAGAAATTTCTAGACAGAGGTAAAACCCAACCCAGGCAGGTTTAGAGGAATGCAACCCATCTGCTTCTTGTATTGTGTCTGTTAAAATTTGAAAGTCTTGGAGGTAGCATTTTAAATGATGAGTTGTTATTTGCTTATGAATCCAGTTCTTTTAGTAGTGAGGGTCACTGAGCTTGGCAACACATTTCATATCTTCATGTATTATTTTGTGCATAGTACTAGATCATCAATAATTATTTGTTAGCTCATTAAGACAGTAAATTCAGACAGCCTTCTGTGTTTTGGAAACTCATTTATGTATGCAGAATTTTATGTGTGGGTCATAGAATATATTCACGTATTTTACATGTTGTATAAGTCTATTTTTTTCCCCTTCAGTGCTAATGGAACATCCTTCAGCACGAAGGCTAATGAAGCTATGTGAAAGATCAACTATTCAAGTGCCCTAAGAGTCTATGAGACTGATGTAGAAAAATGTGATATAAAGGCTGGCTTCTGACTGTTTCTCACTATTCTTGGAAAGCCTGTAGAGCTAAGTTGTTTCCATCCTTTGAAACTGAATCAGATAAAGCATGATGATTACCTGTTGAAAATTACTTAGTATTTGGGAAGGGAGAATGGAGCTCTGAACTGTTTACGCACCTTAGGGTATGAAGGTGATTTGGATTATCTTATCTGCTTCTTAGCACGTGGCTCAAAATGGCATATCATTGTTTCACACATGTAAAGGCAAATTCTAAGATTAGAGCATCTAGGACATTGTGTTGTGTCTGATCGGCACATACCTCAGCACTATGCCTACACTTACAAATTCTTAAAACACTCTTTACTTTTTATTTCTCTCTCCCTTTCTCTACTTACCTCCACACATTTGTGTGTGTGTGTGTGTATGTGTGTTTGTGGTATAAGTGTGGTGTGTATGTGTGTGGATCTGGAGTGTCTGCTTGCCTATGTTTGCCATATGTGATTGTGATTGCATGTATATGGTGTGTGTGTGTGTGTGTGATGTGTGTATGGGTCTTGGATGTCTGCTTGCCTGTATATGTACCTTGTATATGCAGATATCTATGGAAGCCAAGAGCAGGTATCAGAGGCCTTGGAACTAGAGTTACAGGCTGCTATGAGCCATCCTATGTGCATTAGGACTGAATCTAGGCTCTCTGCAAGAGCAGTGCATGAACACTGAGTCTTCTCTCCAGACTTTTGATATTTTTGTTCTTAAATTATGATAGAAATATTTATGGTGACCATTATTAAAGAAGATTGAGATTAGTTGCAGGTTTTTGTTTTTTGTTTTCAGAATCTGAGAAAGTGGATGAAAGTATAAAGATTACTTGTCTTTCCTTGCTTACAGGGTTGGGAAGCATGGGCCTCATTCTTCATAACATAAAGTGTATGATCCTTCTGTCTTCAAGCTTTCCCTCAGCATCCTGAGCAAATTTATCTATTTCACGAGAAGTATTTTTCTTGACACATCACATTACACTGCTTTTCATTGCCAAATAGTTTATTTGAAACTCTGTCAGGGTTAAAAGTTGTTTACTTGACCCCTGTTAGTGATAAGTGCAGTGGAATGTTAATAACATATACAGCTGGAATCATAAACCACCCGTTTTATGGAATTCTAAATTACTTATGCATCTGCATTGACTACCATAAAGAAGGCTCTAGGCTCTGTCCCCAAATGCTACAAAATAAACCAAAAAACCCAAACCAAACCAAAACAAAAACTTAGGTATTTGCTATAAAAATTAAATGTTTTGCAAAAGATGGTGACATACATCTGGAAATCCCAGAATTCAGGAAGCTGAGGCAGAAAGATTATGTGTATATGAGGTCAGCCTGCTCTCTGGAGGGTGAATCTGTCTCAACATATATGTCTCAAAAGATATACATAAGACTTGATATATAACTGATAATTATTATAAAACACAATTATATGCAAATTAATTATATAAAATAAAGTTATTCATGCTCATTAAATTTGGGGACTTAATTTGCATTCTGTCAATAATTTAAAGACTCAATAAGTATTAAATGCTACACGCTCCCATTCACCCATCTCTGCCAAATCTTTAATCATGTCATCTAGAAGAGAGTACTGTGTGAGTTTTGGAAATGAGCAATGAATCCGTCCTAGCTCCTAGCTACTCCCTTTTCATCATTGCAAGAACTGGCTCTGAGTCTGTTGATTGTCCTGCACTTTGTCAGTGGTGAATATCAGTGGTAAACATCTAACAAAAGTAAATGAATGCTCTATAATTCTAACTGGAAAACTGTGAAAATAATAATGATAATTATAATAATAACAAATTATGATATATTTATTCTATATGATATATCTATCATACATAATATGTTATGTGTTATGATTGTGTTATTATTTATTATTATTTTAATTGGAACATATGAAAGAGAGCACATATGGGTGTCAGAGGACAGCTTTGTGGAGTTGGTTCT
This sequence comes from Grammomys surdaster, assembly GCF_004785775.1. Classification (NCBI taxonomy): domain Eukaryota; kingdom Metazoa; phylum Chordata; class Mammalia; order Rodentia; family Muridae; genus Grammomys; species Grammomys surdaster. The sequence continues at coordinate 12,518,443 of NW_021621323.1, read as the reverse complement.
CTTCTTTCACTTTTATGTGGGTTCTAGCGATCAAACTCAGGAGGCCAGGCTTACACAGCAAGTGTTTTAACTTGCTGAACCATCTTGCCAGTTCTCAGAAAGCCTTTGAGGGTGCTATTGAAGAGCTTGCTGAATGAGGCCTTAATGAATTTAAGACACATTTACTTTAGGGAGCTAATCCATATTGCAATCAAGGTACACATGGTGCTCCAGGCTTGCTTCAGGCATGCTGGGTGGTTTTAGAAGATGTTCTTTTGGTTGCCATACTATCTCTTCTATTTTTCCTATATAGAAAAGTCCCCATGGAAATTTTCTGATAATGCAGATGATTAATACGAAAATTAACTCTGGAGTGTATTTTTGAGTACAATGTGACCTGGTTGCTTGAATTTGACAAATAGACTCATAGCAGAAACATAAACACGCAGCACCCAATTTTGGTGAGCGAAAACACAAACATTGGCTTGTTTTAAAGTCTCTTAAGATTTTCTTTTCAATTTGGAAAATAACTACTTGTGGTAAAAATGAGGAAGGCAAAGGAGTTGACCTTGGGTACAGACTTGACTCTCAGTGCCATCAAAATGACACAAAAGACAAAGTCAAAACATGGATGTTGTGTTAGAGCTGCCCTTCCCTGAATCCATTCAGCAAGGCAAACATGGTACTCTGAGAGATACATGAAGAAAATGGCTGCTGCTGCATTACCCATTATGCTTGCTACTTTTTTTTTTTTGTCAACTTGACACAAGCTTGGGTCACCTAAAAAGAGGAACCCTCAAGTGAGAAAATGCTTCTTTCAGATGTGTATGCAAAAGTAAGTCTTGGGCACTTTCTTCATTAATGATTGATTGAGGGCCTAGTCTACTCTGGACAATACCACTCTTAGGTAGGTGGTCCTGTATTGTATAAGGAAGCATGCTGAACTAGCCATGGGGGAACAACCAGTAAGCAGCACTCCTGTATGTACTCTGTTTCATTTCCTATCCTGACTTCCCTTGGGATGGAACCTAGGGTGGAAGTGTAAGGCAAGTCAACCTTTTCCTTTCTACATCATTTTAGTTATGGGGTTTTAAAACAGAAATATGAAGCAAACTAGGACACAGTAGAAGGTAACTGTGGGTCTTAGTCAGTGTTCTATCGTTATGAAAAGATATCACCATGATCACAGCAACTCTCATAAGGAAAACAGAGGCTTGCTTATGGCTTCAGAGATTTAGACCGCTATCATCATGGCAGGAAGCAAGGGAGCACACAGGTAACATGATGCTGCAGAAGTAGCTGAGACTTCTACACCTGGATCTGCAGGCAGCAAAAAGAGAGAGCTACTAGGCCTGGCTTGACCTTCTGAAATCCTCAGAGCCCACCTCCAGTGACACACATCCTCCAGCAAGGCCATTCCACCTAATCCTTTCAAATAGTGCAATTTTCTGGTAGTCAAGCATTCAAATCCACAAGCCTATGGAAGCTATTATCGTTTAAACCACCACATTTGGAAAATGCCATAAATATTAATTATATATATTTAAAAATACCTACTTTAGTTTTTGAAAACAAGTGTGGTGTGTTATACAGAAGTACGTATATACTTGAAAGCTATTAACTAAATTTTTGAATTTTTCAAAAAAGCAATTTTAGTACTATAATTTTTTATTTGGATACTTAATAGTAGGGAGCTAGATGGCCGAGTGGGACCATCATTCTCTACCACCAAAGCTTGTCACCTCTCTTTCTTTTTCAGGTAGAGTTGTCCGACTATTTATCAAATCCTTACATTATATACTGAGTTCAAATTATCTATACACAAAAGCTTATTAAAGAAACAAGTCAACTGCTAAGAGGATTAAAACCAAAATGCACAAGTAAAAAGCAAGTTCCCCTAGCTGATGATTGGGTTTTGCTATAAAGGGAACATCTGGGAATTTTAGAAAGAGTTGAGAGGGTAGATAATTGGCCCAGTCAGTAAGCACTTGTGTGAGCATGAGGCCCATATCTAGCACTCCTGTCTCTCTGTCTGTCTCTCTGTCTCTGCCTTTTTGTTTTTCTCTTTCTCTCAGGGTTTTATTTATTTACATGTTCATAGACGCAGATTGTTTCTTGTTTGAGTTTTAAATAGAGAATATCCTTTCTAACTCGTGTGCTGACTGCTTGATTTCCAGCTACTGATCCTTCTGGAGAGGTTCTAAAACTATCAGGAGCTGGGACCTTGCTGCATGGAGAAGCTTGCTGGGGCCAGATCCTTGGTAGTATGTGGTCCCTTCTGTTTCATTCTCTCCTGTCTACCATAAAATAGTCATCTTTAGCCACCTTCTCATAGCTCTATGTTCTACCTCCCCATGGCCCAGATGAATGGCTGGGGACTGTGAGCTGAAATCTCTCAAACTGTGAGCTATACTAATTTCTCTCTTTTAGTTTTTGGTTTCATTCTATTATTGCAACAAGATAAAATGTGTCTGTATCTTGACTATGAACTAAAGCAGCAAGCAACGTGGTAAGATAGACGTCTTGTTCAGAAATTGATTTCATTTTCTTTAGATACAAAGAAATCTTTATATCTTTATATTTCATTATATTTTCTTTAGATATAAATTGCTAAAGATATAGCAATGTGTCTCATGGTAATTTTATATTTGTTCATTTATTTATCTATTATTTTATTTTTTAATTCTCATGCTGTTTCTTCTAATACCACTGCAAATTTACATTCCCCTAATCTGCATATAATGGTTCTCTTTTCACAAACTCTGCCAACATTTTCCATAGTTTAGGTTTTTGGCACCAGCCATGCTAGCCCATATGAGGTGATATCTCACTGTGATTTTGATTTGTGTTTCTCTGATGCTTCTTGATGTTGAGCATTCTTACAAGTCTTTCAGCTATTGATGTCCTCCTCATAAGGAAGTCCTGGCAGAAGCTGGATGTGGTAGCATACACCTTTTATCCCAGAGCTTGGAAGGCAGAGGCAGGCAGGTCTCTATGAGTTTGAAGCCAGTCTGCTTGAGTTCCAGGCCATCAAGGACTACATAGGGAAATACTGTTTTTAAAACCAAACCAAAACCAAAGCCAAAAAAAGAATGTCATAGCATGTCTTCTGTTTCTTCACTGTCCTTTATTGTTATTGAGGTTTATGGATTATTTGTATATTTTGGTTATTAGCTATTTATCAGATATGTGGCTTGCAAATGTCTTCCCCGTCTGACAGGTTGTCTCTTTCCTCTGGATTGTTTCCTATACCATATGGAAACTATTTTTACTTTATTATTTTTGAATATTTGTTTTATTATTTTATTTGCTTTGAGTGTCATGGAAAATGGCATCATCTCAGCCAGGGCCAAGCAAGTTACCCTGTTTCTGTTCTTGCTTTAGAGTTTCAGATATTGTGAATTTACATTTAAGTCTTTCACCCATAGTAAGCAGATTGTTATAATGTTATAAGGGTCAAAGTTATTCCTCAGGCTCTGTCCTAAGTGACTTTTTCAGCATTAGTTACTGAGAGGTTTGTCAATTCTTTCTGCATATGCATTCTTGGTGACTTGTCAAGACTAAGTTTACTAAAAATGCACAGATTTATTTTTTTAATTCTATTCTGTTGAATTGACATTCATGTATATTTTATGCTATTACCACATATTCCAATGATGATTGACAGATGAAAGAACACATATGCAAAACATGAAAACTAGACCTATTCTAAATTTTATCAAAAATTATGTACTAGATTAGGAGAAATCACCTCCCTTGAACATCTTTTGGTCTTTATAAACAAGCTCAACAGCATCTCAATTAGCCTATGTAACAAAGTACCAATCTGGTTACCTGCAGTTGTTTTGATTTTGTGTGTGTTTATGTGTGTGTCTGCCATTTGTATATGTATATCCATCTTCTTTGATGAAAGTGTTTCACTGAACCTGGAGCTCACAAAAGGACTGTATTAATTGGACAGTGAGCTTCAGGGATCCTGTGATTTTCACCTCCCAAGTCCCAAGGTTACAAGCACACACTGCTGTGGCTGGCTTTTACATGGGAGCTGGGGTTCTGAATGTGGGTCCTGAAGCTTGTCCAACAAGCACTTTGTGAATTGAACCAGCTCCTTGGGCCTTAAGTTTCTACAGGTCTTGGCATCTTGGCATAGAAATGATGTTTTCAAGAAGACTGCTGATCCTGTGATGTTTCCTAGAAAATCAGCACTAAAAATCCTTAGTACAAATCTGAGCCAAAATGAATGAAGGCAACCTACTGAAACAAAGACACCTTTGAAAAGCTGTCAAATTATAGAAACCAACCAATTAAGGAATGTGGTAGACCAGGAGTCTTCCTTCTTCTTTTTAATCTAAAAAAATATATCACTGAGTGAACCTCCATCATGATATGGATTTATTTATTTATTTATTTATTTATTTATTTTTTTATTTTTTTTTTTTTATTTTTTTTTGGTTGCATTCTTTTTTTTTTTTATTAATTTCTTTTTTTTTTTTGAACATGAAATGCTTTTTTATAGCATGTTTTACAAGGGGAGGGGGTAAGAGGGTCCAGGTGGTGGAAAAGTACAAAATCTTCTTGGCCTGTGCCTTGAAACATGTCATGGTCTATATGGTACACTGCCTTGAATTATGATCTACCTGCAGTTCTTCAGAAGATATGGTACACTGCTTGAGTTATGGTCTCCCTGCTATTCTTAAGAAGACATGGTACTCTGCTTTGAGTCTATATGCAGTTGCTAAGCAGGATCTTGCAGTTGCCAAGCTTCAGAGGACATTGTGCAGGTGGGGAAAGGTAGGGGGTAATGGTAAGGGCGAGGGTCCTGGCTTCTGGCATCTCCCCCTTCTCTGTTTAGTTAGAGAAGGCGTCTTATGTTCAATCCCAACTATGTGAGTTTTGAATTTGGATGTCTAATTATGGGGGGTCTTAGACAAGTTCACAACCCCAAAACACTGATGTGAGACGAGTCACATCGATGGTTGAAGGCTTTAGGCTGTCGACGATGGGCAACGTCAAGGGACTCTGATGTGGGTGAAAGGAGGGTGAGGGCCCTGTCTTAGGCCATGTAGGGTGCACCCACTCCCAGCACCACGCACTCCTTTTCGGCTGCATTGGGTGGGCCCCTGGGAAGTGGACCTACAATAATCCCGTCATTGGGCTAACTCACAGCCATCCTAGTCTCTTGTCAATGTTCAAGTTACCAACCATTTGTCAGTTTGGGGTGTAATATTGTCATAAAGGAAGGCTCCCCAATGTTAGCGGCCATATCAAGGGTGGCCTTGGTTTAGGAAAAAGCCAATTTTTGTTGTGGTGATCAAGAGGCCAAGCTCTCTAGCGAGAGAAATGAGGGCAAAGCCAGGCATACCAGGAACCCTTCTGGAGGGCATGGAAGTCTAGGGGTAGACCGTAGGGGGAGGCAGGGGAGCTGACAGCTGTGTCAGTCTCCTGCGGAGTCACTTCTGGATTCTCTGCAATTTTCAGCTGATGGTAATGAACTTCAACTGCCTTCTTGATGGCAGCATCAACCTGGTTCCGTGGACGACAGGTCACGGGCGATGATCTCTGTCTTGCTCAATCTTGATGTCGTGCGCACATCCTCTCAATGAGGGTCCATCCGGATGGGTCCGTGCCTTGAGCCCCACGTCTGGGTGCCACTTGACCCGACCGGTGGGTCCTGGTTATTCGTGGGGGCGAGGAGGACTGCAACCTGCTATTCTTCAGAAGATATGGTACACTGCTTGAGTTATGGTCTCCCTGCTATTCTTCAGATGATATGGTACATTGCTTTGAGTCTATCTGCAGTTGCCAAGCAGGATCTTGCAGTTGCCCAGCTTCAGGGGATCTTGTGCAGGTGGGAAAAGGTAGGGGGTGAGGGTAAGGGCGAGGCTCCTGGCTTCTGGTCCATCTGGGTTAGAACTTCTAATAGCAGGCATCACGGGTGATTCAATTTTACCTGGGATGCTGCGTGAGTTCAAGCTCCTGGGAGTCCCTGTTTTTCTTGGTTTTCTGCGGTTGGGTACGGAGGTGCTGCCTGCGACCTGCTCTAGGCTCGGTCCCAAACCGGAAGTCTCCATGATATGGATTTATATGTAAGGGTTGAGAGTTACTGTGTGTTCTGTTTCCATAGTAGTCTCTGGCACAGAGGAACATTGCTCCATCTCTGTCTCTGTCTCTCTGTCTTTGTCTGTCGGTCTCTCTTATCTCTGTCTCTGTCTGCCTCTGTCTCTCTCTCTCTTTTTCCTGTGTTTTTGTGTGTGAGTTTGTGTGTGTGTGACTGCAATTTCGAAAGACAGTGTACAGTGTTGTCACAGTCATAAAGTTATGCTCAGCAGCAGTCTTCTCTGGATAGTTAGTAATTGTGAAAACTAAGTAATGTGCTTATTACCTTGCAACCATTTTCATGTAAGCTTTGGGAATAGGGATGGGAGTCAAGAGTCCCCGTAGACTTGAGAAAGTATTTTTCATCCAGGTGACTGTTGGGTCTCTGACCTTTAACTTCCAGCTCTCTGTAAGGTCAACCAGATGTTCCAGTCTCCCCTCCTTGGGAGGTAGAGCTGAGACCATGTGGGCCCACAGCCCCATCCTAACTACCACTGATAGAATGTTTGATGTGGCACAAAGTTCACATGAAACAAGGTCACTTTCTAGAGACTAACTGCCATGCACAAGCACAAAGGACTAACTGAGGATACGATTCTTTTCTACAGTTCTTTCCCCCATGACTTAGTAAGAAACATGATTCTGATCATCTGGCAGTATCCCAAATCTGTATTAACTGCTTCCTCTTTGGTGATTGTCAGAATTTGATGATTTCCTATATTTTATCAGTAAGGCCCCACTTTAACTTTGAAGATGTCTTTCAAAGTACATGTTGGCCTGTGAGATGGCTCATGGAGTAAAGGTACTTGCCAACATGCCTGAGGACCTAAATTCTATCCCCAGAACCCACATGGTAAAAAGAGAAAACTGATTCCCACAGATTGTCTCTGGTCATGGGCATGCTACATACACATACAATAAAATTTTGAAGTAGTCTGCAGGTGAGAGACATGTTTCAGCAGTTTCGAACACATGTTCTTGCAGAGAATGTGATTTTGATTCTCGGCATCAAGCTGGGTAACTCACAACCCCTGTGACTCTGGCTCCAGGGCATCTGACTTCTGTGGCCTCCATGCCCAATACAGCTACCCCACTTCTTTGCTTCTCCACATCTCTTGCTCGGCTAGTAATTTTTTCTAGTATTTTTGTAGTATTTATATATCGATATCATTTCTGTTTCTCCAAAGGCCATCCCGTTTTCTTGTGCCCTATCATTTAGTTTACCTTCAAGATGTTTTTTGTTGAAAAGCTTGCATTGTTGTGGCTGGCTTATTTAAATGGAATGCTTTTGGTTTACTTGGTTCTAATTTGCTACTCAGAGTTTCATAGTTCCCATGGTGCACACATACACAGTAAAATGACATCTATGACCTCTATGTTCTCTGCTCTCTATGCCTCTGCTGGTTTTTGGACTAGGGTAGGAAATGCCAGGAAAGAAAATGCATGCATGCTAAAGAGTCCCTTGCCAATCTTCTCGGCTTCTCTCTAAGGCCCACTGGTAACCGCTGTTAGACGTTTACAGTACCATAGAAGAAACAGATGTCAATAAAGACTTTCAATCCTTGAACCGAAATATCCATTAGATAACATTTAGAATGCTACAAAGAGTGGTAAAATATTTAGTTGACATTCTTGTGAATGGAAATATAAGAGAAAAGACTCATTCCCTTCTATTTTCCCAGTAAATAGCAGATTTTCAGGAGATGTAATTGTAAAAAAAATCCAGAGGGGATGAAGATGTATTCTCCGTCTCTGAAAGGTATCCCATTGTCGTTGTTTGATGCTATAAGTTGATCTTTTCAAGTGTTTATCCTGAGTCATTTCCATGACTAAAATGCTATCAAGAAGGGTAAGTGTTCTAATTATGGAACAACATATACTTCTCAGGAAAATAAAATCAGGCAGCTTCACAATAATAGAAATTTTGAAAATAGGATTATTAGCTATCTGACCCCCTACACAGGCCTTTTGCTGGAAGTTGAAAAAATAGGCCTTTTCTTTTTCATTAAAAAGAAATCTATATAGATGTAGCCTGGAGAGGATGAAAGTGTCAGTTTTTACATTTAAGGATTTGTGCTTTATGAGCCTTGCTATGTTAATGCCTCCTCAGGGGCTCTTCTGATGAGCACATTGCACAGGTGGCCTGCTGGATTTATAGGTACAATAACTGGACAGGAGAAATAAGAGGCCCAGCCTGTGTGGCACATGGCTTGCAGCTGGCTGGGCCACTTAACAGCCGACATAAGTTTCATGTGACAAGGCCACTTACTGAAACTCAGGGGACGCTTTGTGCCACGTCTCTGACCTGCTGGTGTTATTCCCTACCCCCATTCTTCCCTTCCTTTAGCAGAAATCAGGGCAGACTCTGAGAGATGCTTTGTCAAACTCTGAAATGAGCAAATTAATTTACAACATAGAGAATTCCTGAAATATCTTCCAAGTGTAGCTTTGCTTCAAAACATTCTAAAGTGTGTGTGTGGGGGGGGGAGTTAAACCGTTAAGGCCTTGGAGACTTGAAATATCAGGGTGCTTGTGTCTGAAGAAAGCCTGAAAACAACAACAATTAACTTGCGATCATTAACATGTTTAGTTCTTTAAATTTGTGTGTGTGGGTGTGAGACTCCTTGAGTGCACCACATGTGTGCAGAGCCCTGAGAAGCCAGAAGAGGGCTCTAGAAACCCCAGTAAGGGAATTAGAGGTGGTTGTGAGCCACCGAGTGAGTATCTATAATCCCAGCACACCATGTATGCGGTATTGAGAAGGAAATATGGGACTTCCCAGAAGCCTGCAGATCAGCTAGCTTGGCATCTGCAGAGGAAAAACAAGAGAGATTCTATCTCAAACAGGGTGGAAGGTGAAAAACAGCACCTAAGGGAGCTCCACACCCATACTGTGGCAATGCATGTCTTCATGCATACACATATATTGTATAAACACACAATGTCCTCATGCATACACACATACTGTACACACACACACACACACACACACACACAAACACACCTCAAAAGATAGAATGTAGGTTCAAGATGTTTTCCTCTCAGGTTAATGTCAACCATTGTATATTCTAAATAGAGACTTTTTAAGGCCTCACTATTTTCAGTAAGGGATATCAAGTCTAGAAATACAAGAGGTAAAGAAAAAAATGTGTGAGACAGAAAGCAGGGGGTATAAGTGGAACAAATACAAATGAGGAGTGTGGCATGATAGAGACAAGACAAAAGCATTTGCATATTATTTGTGGGCAAGATGGTTAAATATTAATTCATTGTGTGTGTGTGTGTGTGTTTCCCAACAGCTTCCTCTCAGGTTTAAACTTGTCTACAAGCTCCAGTGACCTCACAGGAAGCTAGTTAAAGAGACCAAAACATAGAAATGGCATGTAAATAGCCAGTGGTCTAAGTTTTCTAGAAGCTTATGCCCTGTGAAGAATGAGAGGCAGGAGTAAGTTATTCCTTCAGTTGGGAGGACATGAAAGATATGTTTCTGTTGAATAAGATTGTCTTTCCAGGAAATTTCCTAGAAACATTGTAATGGAGGCCGGCTTGCTTAGGGTGAAAATGTCATCTTGAAACTCATTGTTTTGTACTCTTAATATTTACTAACGAAGTAGAAGTAGAATGTATACATGCAAGACACGTACTAAGAAATTCATTGTTTTTCTTGTTTACTGTAGGAAAATATCTGACAAAGGGTTACAGGGAGGGAATGTCTTGGCTTACAGTTTGAGAGAGTACAGTCAGTCACGGAGGAGTCTGCATGGCAAGAGGTAGCTCCATGGCAGTAGGAGTGTAAAGCTGAGACTTTTTTTTAAAATCACATCTGGATGGAAAAGGAAGCCGAGAGTGGCCAAGAAGTGGGGATGGACTATCAATTGTCAGGATCTATCTTCAAGACTCACTTCCTCCAACAAAGTCTCCATCTCCTAAAGTTTCCACAATTTTCTAGAACGGTGGCACCAGCTGAAGGTCAGGTGTTCAAACATGGGAGCCCATGAGTGAGATTTTTCATTCAAAATACTACACAAGGTAAACAGTTATCATGTTTGTAGGAAGTCACAGCCATTGGTTAATGTAAGTAAGATTCCTGGGGATCTCTGCCAGGGCTGGCCACAGGGATCAGTGGGGAAAGATGTTACTTATTGCACAAACCCAATGATTTATGTTTGATTCCCCCAGATACCTGAAGGAGAGCACTGACTCTTATTTATTGTCTTCTGACTCACACACAGACACACAGACACACAGACACACACACACACACACACACACACACACACACACACACACTGAGGGTGGTGGTGGTAAATGTGACGTTTGTGATACAAATGCATAAAATAAAAAGCTAAAAGGAAATTCTTACTAGAACACACTTTGTATTGCTACTTTGCTACTGTGTGCCTAGAGACGGACACATGTAGTTCTTTGATTTACTACAAACTATAATGAAAATAATGAAAAGATATGTTTAGACAGGAAAACCACGGGAGCATGATATATTTTGTTGCTATGCTCTGAGTATTAAATTATTAACAATAGTTTACTGCTTTATGCTCCATAAAGTGTGCGCTTTTATGTATATGAAAGTGTGTGTGTGTGTGTGTGTGTGTGTGTGTGTATGTGCGTGCATACTTGATTGTATCCTGTCTTCCTGCACTTGTATTCTTGAGTCTAAAGCAACCTGAAGACATTTGGCCTCAGTAATTCAGTGGGTTTGGTATTGCCACATTGGCCTTATAATAAACTTCGCTACAGTTAGAGAACTGCCCAATGCAGACTAAGTGGAAAGCATGACCCGAGGTGGGAAAGCAAGTTCAGAGTATGTGATAGACTGAATGATTGATTCAGACAGAATTCATTTTCCTAAGGGGTACTCTGTTAGGGTGATATGTCTTCATTCTGTGTGATTCCTATGCTTCTGTTTTTAAACATAGTTTTGATCTGAAAAATAATACAACATGTCCATTTTAGGTACTTATTAGAAAGGGCTATATTTACATAGCAATTTCTTATGACTCACAACAGGGATGAATTAAAACATGATTCAATCTATAGGATGAAGTAGCATGTACACTACTTCATTAAGTTACCTTATGTTGATCACATATTCCATAAGGTGTGCATAACCAGGGCAGTGGTGATGCACTGGTTTTGACCTCACTACAGAGAGTGGAATTTGTTAGCCAAATGGGGCCATCAGGACTGTTTCTGCATCATCTCTGTTCTTCACCATCATGAATCTGTATCATCACGGGGCTACATCATCATGGGGCATCTGCATCATCGGAAGATTGCATCATCACGAGGCTGCATCATTACAGGACTGCATCATCATGGAGCTGCCTGTAGTGCAGAGCTTAACACAATTATAAGGAATTCTAATCCTTCTCCTGCCATCCAGGAATCTCTTGATCTTTAAGGTTTCTTCTTTCCCTTTCATTACCTTCCAGATCTGGGTATATGTTAAATCCTGAGACTCTGACACTTGCTATCTGAAAAGTACCTTGTGTTTTGCCCTGTGATGAGTGACTTCAATTTTATGTCTAGAAATCCACTACAGTGATGTTACAAGCTCAGCTGCTTTGCCCCTGAGTTTTACCAAAAATGAATTGTTTTCTTGAAAAATCCATGAAACAAGGAGGAGTATGAGAAAGAGGAAGAGGGGGAGGAGGAGAAAGAAGAGAGGAGGAGGAGGAGGAGGAAGAGGAGGAGGAGGAGGAGGAGGAGGAGGAAGAGGGAGAGGAGGAGGAAATTCATTACCAGAAAGTAAATCATCTCTACTGAGAACACTGTTTTGAGTTCTTCCTTAAGATTAATGGTGGAGAATAATTGAGTTGGCTGAATGAATGCCCTGAGAGGAATATCTAGAACATTTTAATAACATTTACTCATATGGACAACATACTATTTGTATTAGTAGGAATGATGACTAATATTGACTCACTGGTTTTAGCATTGCTTTAAAAAGAGTTTAGTTATTGCTATCAGTAAGCTTTTACAACTTGTAAAGATTGTCTTGGTGTTATCAAACCATTAATAACATTTCAGAGACTGAACTAAAGGAATATTCATCTCAGAGTATATATACATAGGGCACAATTAGAAAAGAAACTAGGTATCCATGAATTCCAGACTAAGTATGTTATTGAAACAAGTACAGTGGAACATTGAAATAATTTCAGTTAATATACTTATTGGTATGGGAAGACATGTGTGATATAGTTTTAATGGGAACAAATGAACAGAGAGTGTTACAGCGTAATTTCTGTTTTCAAATTTTATAAAACTCCATAAATGGTGGCAATTTAGAATTACTGGAATTTATTTGCTTTATTGTCTAAATTTCTAGAATATTACTTGTGATATACTCTACCAAAATTATGCACTAACTGAAGTATATCATATTAACTGAAATATTTCAGTTAATAGTTCCGAGGTATATAGTATGTTGATGAATTTGCATTTTCATTTAACCACCAATTACAGGCATATTTCATGTCATTACATATTCTTTACCCTCACTCTCTTAAAGCTACAGTGTTGTATTGCCTAAATGTACAAGAGATTACTCAATTCTGTATTGAGGTCAATGTAGCATTTTAATTTGTATAGATATCTTCTATACATACAATAGTATTTCATATGAAAAACAAATGCTGCAATGGAATTGGTAGATGAGAGAAAATACTGAAATACTAATATTAAGAAAAATTACAGAAGTTTCTTCCTGCAACCCTTTGAAATCTGTCATTTTTTACTGGTGCTACCAGGCTGTGAATGCCACAATTTCCTTTGTTGCTCTAGATAGATACTGGCCATTTTCCAGTGTAATATTGAAAACAGATATCATGAAACGGTGACTACATTTAAATGAACTGTGAAATTTTGTTAGTTCACTAATCATGTTTTAAGTGCTCTGTGGATCTCTGGGGATGGTGGCCACCACCATAGGTAGGTCACGTCTGTGGGAGAGATCCGTCATCTTAGAAATCTCTATTAAATGGTGTTGCCACAGATTCTGCTCCTATGAATTGGGCAAAAGAGAAACACTTTGTCTTACCTTTTGTTTTCTTTTTCAAGTCGAGCGTAATTTAAAGACATGACTGTTAACTACGTGTTTTACAGAGTCAGACTTATTTCAATTGTACTGATTTGTCTGTACTGTGTTCAGGTGGTATTTTATCTGAGACTCTGAAGATTACGAAATTATGTTTGGTGGGCAAGTGTAGTTTATTAATTGTGCAGTTTGTGATTAGTAAATGCTGAAAGAATAATAGTATTGCATTATCATGCCTCTTGTTGCTATGGCATGAATGTCTTCTGAGAATGATACAGATAATAGGATTCAATGAATTCCTCTGTACCTTTGGGGTCAGCGTAGAAGTTATTTGAAGTAGAATCTGACAGAATTCTCTGATTCCTGTGCTTCCATTATTGACAGCATAGTTTCTTGCATGTAGCATTCAAAAACTTTCTTGGTGGCTGTATATGAATATATTGTGGAATGCATTGATTAAAACAATTTATCACGTCATTAAAACAACTTCCATGCCATAAAAATAGAATTATTATCCTTCAATTTTTGAGTTAATTTCAAACGTTTTGTTGAGTAGCTTTTCCATAAAATCCTAGCACTCAAGAAGGTTTTTCCTTTTTGGTATATAGAGCAGTCTTTTCAAGCTAGCACCTGAAGGGGTCACTCACACACAAGACAAGAACACTCTTGGCAGCGTAGACTTGAGTAAGGAAGTGCTGAGAAGAGAGGAGATCTTTTGTCTCTCTGTTGGAAGCTGAGTAGTCTAATTCCGCCCTGAAGAAATGTGGTTTTCCTAATGAATGTTTTTGACTCAGGAACTTAAGTTTTATTTCCAACAGTTCCATTTCCTGGGAGCTTGTTTTAAGGGCAAGTATGAAACCTAAGCGTGCAAGCATCAGCCTAATTCAGATTTTGAAAGACTTTGGGAGAAGGAGAAAAACCTTTTTAGAATTGCTATTTTTCTTTTCTTGGTGAAAGGATTTCAGCTTTCTTACATTGAGCTACGCAGAGGAGGGGTGCGGTTGTATAACATACCCCTCACCCTACGCCACCAAATTTACTTGGTTGTTTTTAAATCCAAAATAGAGCTATGACAGTGTCCTTCTGATCCATCGTTTCCTACTCTTGGCTAAAACACACAAAAGCAATAGCGCTTAACAATTAGATAAATTGATGGGGAAAAAAATCTTTTTTTTGTAAGACTCAGAGTCCCTACCTCCACACATTTGAAAATAGAGCTGATTGATTTCTCCCAGTGTCACTTTCAGAATCCTCACACTTACATAATTGTTATGTATTACATATCATTTCTTGAAAACATGTGTGTCTAATCTCAGTGTAGTGACTCCAGGATAAAATTTCATCATGTCTTTGAAATGCTTGATGTCTCCATAACAGAAAATTAGGAAGAAAGCCCTGTTTTTTATTTCCCCCACCCCTTCTCTCCAACAGGCTTTTTCGTTTACAAACTCAGGTTGGGCTGACATCTTAAAGTCATTTTAATAGGAGAAGTGTGATCACATGTTGAAGTTACTGCTGTTTGACACTTGCATTTTTTTTAGAGTAAGAAATACTCATTGATTACCTAGAAGGTTCTTTATGCTTTGTTAATTTGAGAGAGCAGGCAATTTATTAGGTGCTTCCTGTTTTTAACTGCAGTCTGATGTCAAGGAAATGAGCAGTGTCTGTGGCACAGGAGATGAGCTCGTGTCTGATGAGAGCCATGTGGGCCGAACTCTAATTTTTCATAAGTGCTGTCATTTTACAGATGTATAACCTTTTCTTCTTTCTTCTGAGGAGGAAAGGTTTTTTTGGGGGGGTTAGATAATACACAGGGTTCATTTGAGAAACTCTTGTAGGCAGATACACAAATCATGTCATGTAAACCAGAGCAGGCAAAGAAAACCTCACATCTCGTTTCAGAAGACAATAACAGATAGGACAGAGAAAGATGGAGTCAGTGATGATTAGTAAAACAGGAATGGTTAATGGATAACAGCAACGCGGCGCCACGCTGTCCATTCCGTGTCATAAAGATATGAAGCCACACAAACAGAGGGCAGGTGAAAGGTCCCTGGATGGATAGCCAATCGATGCAGATGTAGATTTGTGCTGCAAGCCTGCTTGATGGCAACTGGTGGGAATCCTGGTGAAGCGATCTCCAGCAAATCAAACAGCATAGCAGGGCTGATTTTAGAGTTGGGTGGGGTAGACCTGCAGTCACAGAGGTGGAAGGTGGAAGAGCTGGCAGCTCAGCACTGGCTTGATATAGTCCCCACCCCCCACCCCCACACCCGCACGATGTCCCTTCACATTGGTTCTCACAACTCACACAGCAGCCAGACCCCGAGCAACCCAACCCAGCTGGGAGTTCTAAGTCCTGAGTTTTCAGTAAGGTCAGTTTTGCTTTTCAACGGGAAAGCGTGGTCTTTGAAACCAATAGGGTGGTTGATGCGAATGGGCAGAAGAGAACTCTTAAATGCTTGTTGTGCCGGATCCATTTGATCTTGGGACTTATAAAAGCAGGGCCATACTGATAGGCTGAGATTAGGGGCTGGAGAGGTAGGACATCAGTTAAGAGCATTGTTGTCTTGCAGGTGACTGAGGTTCTGTTCCCAGCACCCACACTGTGGCTTAGAACTATTTATAACTCCACTTTCAGAGAGTCTGACACTCTCTTCAGACTTTCGAGAGTACCAGGCCTGCATGTGGTTCATACTTACATGCAGGCAAAACCGCTCATACACATAAAATAAATAGATATATCTAATTCTATAAAGTTGAGATCAGTTTTATACCATAGTTTCAGATAGCCTACAGGAATCACTTATTCCTAGATTGTTTTCCTAAGAGCCAAAATACTGTGTTCTCTAAGCTTGATCAGTTAATATCCTCTTCAGCCCCTACTCCCCCAACTGAACATCTAGGCACTATATATAAGTTCAGAGTTGAAAATTCTCTATATTTTAAAATGAGTTTATTTTAATATGAAATCACATCAAATCAAGTATGACGTTCATATATACAGAGAAACATCACTCCACAGTCTTTACTATTCACTAGGAAAATACACATGTAGAATAAAAACATTCTATAATGTCATCACACCATAAAGCAGGGTTCAATAGGAAAACTATGGCTTATTTCCCCTTGCTAAATTATTTTTCAACTTCAAACTAGTTTCTTTTCATAAGCATTTAACTGACAGTGGTACTGTCTCATAAAGTTGGATTCTCATTTGATTTCAGAAAGTGTCTTTGTTGATTCATCTGCTCAGTCATCGTATAACATCTCATGAGATGTAAGTATAACTGACGAAGGCTGAGTGAATTGCCTCGTGGAGGGTTTATTTGACTTCATTATTAAAGAGACTTTTCTAATCTGAGTTTCCTGGAGGCAGTACCTGCCTCATGTACAGGATACACTACCCTTGGAGCCTTCCCGGTCTAGCGTCTCTCATCCAGGACCTCATGTTTATTTTGGAGGAAATTACAAAGGAAAAAAATCTCTTTGACTGCAATTGATCTTTCACAGAAAGAAGATAATATGCTGTCCGCCTACACAGATCTCGATTCACGATAAAACATTAAGAACGACTCTGGTATCAATTGAATCAACACGTATTCACCATAGAAAACAATTTGAATGCTCTCCAGCAGGGTTCAGGTCCAGGCTGACAATTAAAAGACAGTTGCCAAGCAATTTCCATTTTATAAATCAATTCCATGGTCAAATTGAGGCGTATGTTTAAAATATCTAACCTATGACATACTCTTATTTTTTAGAAGAAGACCCTGCTCCAAATGCAAACTGTTAATTATTGCACAGATAAGCCAGCAGTTAAAGGCTGCATAGATTTGTCCAGAGAGATAACAGGGGAGATCAGGGAACGCAGCTCTCTGTGGGACAGTTGCGTCCTGTCCAACCAGTCACCCATGGATGCTGCTCTTGCTTTCTTAGCAGAATGTCCTAGTCGATAAACAGAAAAATAAAGAGCAATTTCCAGGCAGATATGCCCAATTATTGAATAAAGCACTATGCTTCAGTGAAGAGGTTGGGGGACTACCTAATGCTTCCTCTTTAGTTAAGTTCTCTGGAAAACATCATTGATGGCAATATAATCATCCAATCACTTGTTTGCTCAAAGATAAGGGACTGTGTGCAAACTCACTTAAGATAGACCTGGCAGTTCTTCTCAGAAACAAATAAGATTTCTTGATAACTCTTAATATCTCAAACTCAGCTAAGACTAGAAATTTAAGAACAAAGTGTCTTATGCAATATCCCCTTACTTCTATATTGAAAACTCAAAGGCATCAAACCCTTTTAAGTATCACTTTGAACTCTTTTTACCTAACTCATGAGAAACATCTATTTTACTTTTCATCTTTTAAATTTCAGATTTATTTATTCTGAAATAAGTTTTATTCCTTTCCTTCCTTCTCCCTCCTCTTCTCTCCGCGTTTCCTTTTACTTGCAACTGAAATGAAGTCTATGTTAGAATCTCTGAGACCAGAGCTTTTGCGATTGTAGAGAACAGTAGTTCCCAACCTTCCCAATGCTGTGACCCTTTAGTGCAGTTCCTCATGTTGTGGTGACCCCCAACCATAAAATTATTTGCATTTCTACTTTATAACTATAATTTTGCTATTGTTATGGATTATAACACAAATTTTTTGGAGATACACGGTTACCAAGGGGGTCCCGACCCACAGGTTGACAACCACTAGCACAGACCCTCTTATTCCCTTTTTCTTTTTTTCTTTCCAGTTGTCCTTTGAGAGACCACTGGAGATCTAGCTCTGGCAACTTTAGTGTGTTTTCACAGCACTTAGTGTTTTTGGCACAATTAATCATCTTCTTGCAAGGAACATTGAGTGACATCTACCTAAATATTAAGTTTATCACTCTGTTTTATGGTTACTTTATTATGATTTTAATCCTTGAATTAAATAATGTATTTTCACCTATTTGATGAATGTCTATTAATATGTAAAGATAACACAATAAGAATGGGGATATTTTTATTTGAGTACTGTATCAGAGTAAAAAGATACAGTATTATGTATATGTATACATATGTATACACACACACATACATATATATATATATGTACATAAACATACACACACACATATATGACATAACTCTATGCATTTATAGACTTACAACTAGAAGGAAGCATACGTCCTGGTCATAAAGTTTGAAGACAACTTAACAAAAATGTGACATTTCTACAAAACAAAATGTTCTGGGCTTGGGAGAGGTTGGGCTTGCCCTACATGCTGTTCATAATGTTTTACTATTTTAGTTTGTATAAAGATACAAAAACATTTTTTTCTTTTATAAGCTTATAATACATAAAATAAACTTTTAATATAAGTTAGCTATGGAGGTTAATGAAATGGCTTATGTGAATGTTAATATTGTATCTATGGGCATCATAACAGATTGCTCAACCTGGCAATTTAACTTTTTGATTTAATTTGATACAAACATATATACATTTATAGGATGCTTGAAAAAATGAACTTTCTTGGTACTTTGCAATTTTCTTGAGCCATTTCAATAAGGCCCACTTAATGTTTCATTTATATAGAATATTTTAAAAGACTTACATTCCGGGTTTAAGAAATAAGTAGCTATCTATAAATTTTGAGTATTAAAGGACTCAAATTCACCATAGTCTAGTTCTTAGCAGCACAACATATGTAGTCTAATGAGGGAATCCAGATTTGAGTTTCTTTTCTTGTATGGTAATTATTTAGGTGGTAGAAGTGCTGAGTTGAAACACTGTAGCAAACTCTCTGTTTGTAAGAGTCAATAATCATACACTTTAATGTTTCTGCTCTGTGTTCAGATAATTGGGAGCAAAATACAAACCAGCATTTCTGCTTTGCTTAACTGCACAGTTGTAAGATTTAATACTCAGGAAGTATGTGAATCAGAACTTAACATTCAGGAAAAAGTGAATTAAAGTCTTAGGAGGAAACAATGTATTTGATACACTGGAAAGAACCTGCCATGGTCTTTCCCCCCTGGCTTTAGTTTTGTTTTTGTTTTATTTTTCTTTATATCTTCTCATGCCTAAGATATTTCATTTCCATTTGATTTGTGTTTGGTTCTTAAAGGGGTAAGAGAAAGAAAAATACAGAGATAAGAAAAGGAAAGAAAGTCCATAGTTCCAGGTACCCAGCACTGGCCAGTTCTATTATATTAGTCTGTGCTTTTGAATATTTTATAGTTTATTGTGTTCTACTTTTCAAACATGCTTTGTTACATGTCTTTCCTAAAAGTCCTAAGGCATTAGGCTTGTGAATGGGGAAAGTCATGCATTCTTTATTTCTCCATCTTGAGTTCTCCATCTTTATGGGGCTACACCGGAGGGACAGAAGGGGAGAGGAAGGTACGAGCAGGTTGGGAGTAGGTCATCATCCAGACAAATAAAGTTGATTATGATTTTTTTCATCTATTCCCTTTTATTTTAGAAACACATGTTAATCCTTTTAAAATACCAAGAGAGTGAAGGCTGCCTAAAGAGTTCTGATTCTTAGCTGTCATCTGGACATAGTATTTTGGGAGATGCTACTGAGAGATTTGTTGAACCTCAGTGAATTAAGGTCAACTTGTCAATTCTTAGCAGGAGCACAAACTGAAGCCAATTCCTAATAGCTTCTGGAATGTAAAGCAAGCACTGACCTTTAGTCTGATGTCAGGGGAGGCAGAGCCAAGAGCCAGAGAGTTTTGGTAGGAAATTTATGCAATGCTGATAAGAGATAGATAGTCTCCATGTTTCATGCCCTCCAACCCAGCTCCGGGGTTTTCATTTCTTCTTGTGTTCCCGTGAGACCCAGACCCATCGGGTGAGACCGATTCTTTGATTTTTCCTTGGGTGAATGGGAATCTATGTCGACAATAGTTTTTCTCAGAAAGAAAATGAAAATTGTATTCACACAGCAGACTCACTAATTGCTGTGTGTATAGAGTGTATGGTTTGAGTGTTCTAAGAGAGCAACCTGCAGTTATCTGAAGACTAAATCTGGAAGGGCAGACGCCTGGGCAGAAAGGCCAGTGTCTGGCTGCTCTCAGTGAACCTTGGTTATGTGCCTTGTACTTTCCAGCTGCCCAAGAGCCAGGCAGCGCAGGGATCCTGTGAAGCCTCAGCCCTTGAATTCTGCAGCGATAAGGGAGGCCTTCTGGATTAACAGCCCTGTCAAGGGCATCCCTCTGAAGTGCTTATTTGTTTGGAAAAAGAATCTCATTCGTCATTGGGGAGTGACAGATTTGGGGGCTCTGACACAGTTTCTGAAGGCGACCTGGATGTATGGGCTCCTTTGGCACCCGATGTGAAACTGAAGAGGAAAAAAAAAAAAAAAAAAAAACCGATGGCTGCTCTGTAGCTTCACTACAGTATTAAAGGAAATGTATTATCCACGGTCTGAAACTCCATTTATTATGACGTTGGTTTCATCTCTCTCTTTGTATATCTCTTCTGACAAAAATTTATCATTAATAAAATCAGAGGGGACAGACATAGCTGTAAGATGCCGGTAAAGGAAGAAAAAAGGAAAATCAGATGTCAGAGTTGTAGCTTGCTTTTCAATAGTTCCATTCCCTGTTTTATTAACTAACTCTTGTCAGATCCATGAGTTCGATATTCACTTGCTATATAATAAATCAACTGTAAACCAAAATATGGTTTTTAAATGCAGTTGGTAAATGGTGATTTAAAAGTATAGGCCTAATTTCATATTTTTGATATCTATGTTTATAATGATATGAAAATAAGTTCAAAAGTTAATATCCTAGGATATAAATGATGACAAAGCGATATTAAAGCCGAATACTCTAGGTATAAATAAGAGAAGAATTTTTGCTAGGCAGGTGAAAGTTAAAATATAATGCTTATTTAATTATGAGTGACAATTTAAAACTAGATCTTATAGTTAGTACACACACACACACACACACACACACACACACACATATATATATATACATATATATAATATATATAGAAATTTTCAGGTTTATTTAAAACAGAAATGTATATTCCAATTATTAATTTGTACTATTTAAGTATAAATAAACTACCATATAGTGATAGGCTCACTTATCATACACAAAACTAATACATGAGCATATATTTAACCTGTACACTTACTGATCATAGCTATAATTTATTGATAATTATTTTTTGTTACTCGTTAGTTCTTAGAGACATCCCACTGTGAATTCAGTTTCCATGAGGTAGGTGACTCTGGGATGTTGGTTAGAGTGTGCTAGGCCATAGAGCTCCTCTGTGTAACGGTGACATGTGGAGACAGAGTCTCTCGCCAACATGACTTGCCTTTGAATATACACATGCCTCTGTCTGCAAATGTCACTCTTATTTTTAATAAAGCTGTTTGCAATCCTTTCTCAAAGGATTGTTGAGCTATGCTAATGACTGTGGAGAGAAAAATAACCCCCCAATAAATAGAATGGTTGATATTTTTCTGCCATCCAGTAACCAATGCCAACGTATAAGATAGGTTTGAAGAGAACAGACTGGCCACAGAAAAGTGACAGCACCCCAGGCTGCTTGTTTCTGACATCTTCTTCTCACTTTGGCCACTCCCTTTCATCGCTATTGGAAGGATACTTCCTCAAATCTCCAGAAACGTTCTGCATTGGATTTGCTTTTTGAAGGTTTTGATACATCCCTGATGCCTATGGGTAAAAGCAGATGATTCTAGTAGTCAGCTGATTAAAACCCATCTTCAGAAAAGCAGTGATACTATGAAGGAGTAAAACAGACAGTGACAACTGGGACTGTCTTCCCTTCATATGACGTCACAACAAGGACTGATGTTACCCAGGATTCTCTCATGCCATTCACTCATTCTGTTTCACTCTTGCCCAAAGCCTTAGCATTTTCATTGGTATGGCCACGACTTTATGACTTTTACTTAGATCAGGTAAGTGGCTTGGTTGCTCGTTAAAAGAATTCTGCGAAGTTCAGATCTTCGAAGAGAAAGCCTCCAACACAGGACTTTCTAAATACATTGAAATTTAGCCCTAGTCTGTTAACGACCCAACAGAAAGACTTATCACAGAGTGAAGTTCCATTTCCTGTCTCTATGATTGCATGGTCAAACTCTGTCTGCTTTGTGCTTTCTCTTATGATGAGCACTGGACTTGGCTCATGGTTTACTTGTATTATGTCAGCAATATGAGGGAATTGGTATTCGACAATAGAAATAATAAACTGATCTTTAAGTAGCACACTCAGCAATGTGTCAGGTACTGTACGTCCCTGTAAAATACACACACACACACACACACACACACACACATACACAAACACATACACGCACGTGCACACACATATACAGAGGCACAACACTTAATCTTTAAAAGAATAGCATGAAATACATATCATTGACATTATCCCCACATTACGCATGAGGGAATGGAGACCCAAACGAGTGTGACCTAGCTTGTTCAGATGATACAGCCTTCTCAGTGTCTTTCGAACTACCTCTTAGCATTCACATTTCCTGAGAGAAAAGAAGTCTTCAGGAAGCTCCTATAAACGTGGTAGTTAAATGAAGCCTTTGGACCTCTGCTGGGTGCACATTTCCAGTTAACCGATTTATTAACTGTGGTTTCTGGTACCAAGCTTACATGTGAGACAGTCACCTTGAAACAATTAGGTGTCGTATTAGCTGAGGAAAGGACTATGTTCCAGTCAGTGCTTGTATGAGACTCCTTAGCACCTCAGTGGAAGGTTTTCAATGCCAAGTCTCCGGACTCACTACAGAGCAGAGGGGCTCACCAGGCAAGCCTGCCCCTGATGAGTTTTAACCCCTACAAAGAAAAGTCACTCTGAGGACAGGTCAGAGAACAGGAAGCTGTAGAAGCTATAGAAGCTCAGCACCTCTGCTCTCTGTCCTCTGCAGGTCTGTGTCACTGCAATACCTCAGCAATCATTCATGATGTGTCAACAGGAAGGTACGGCCGGAGAGAAAACTTCTTGATCCTCTCCCAATTCTGTATCAGCAAACTTGTAGGTAGCCGACTGGTCTCATAACCGAATCCCCACTGTCTCTCTTGCTAGTATTATGCTGCACAGCAAGTTGATCCTGCTACCAGAATTCATTGGTTCCTGAATTTGGATTGGCAGAATTTCCTGACAAGGGGCATAATAATGTTTCGGGTCTTAGTTTCTCTTGGGCTCTGTCTATGTTGCAGATTCACTTCAGCAGTATTTCCTACCATCATCTCCATCCTGCTTCCAACTTTCAGTGTGGACCTCACAGTTCTGGCCTAGGTTCTTCTAGGTGGTGACTAGGCTGACATGTGTTTTGTGACCTCATCATCTGGGGAGTAAGCCTCTGTTGACTCACTGTTTGATAAAATGTTGCCTGAGAATTGCACTCCAGGGACCACTTAGCTTCCTGGAGCTAAGAGCAAGGCCTCTGATACTTTGCAGGAATTAGTACAAAAGAAAATATGGGATTAAGGATGACACGTTTAAATACTTCTTAAATCCTTTATCCTGCACAGCTCTCAAGTGAACTACTCAACAGTACTCTAATTGTTTTTATTTTACATATATAGGCACACTCATCTAGACGTGTCTACACACAGAAATATATCACATTTTAATACGTAGCTTTATAGTACGTTTTCTCCTGTGTTTGAAATCTTCACTCATCTCTGTCTACATGATACAATCCAGTTTGTCTGGGGACTCATGTATGCATCATTGTATATGTTGCAGACTTACCTGTTGTAAGTTCTGTAACACAGCATCCCAAGCTGAAATGTGCCTCTGATCCACTGGAGCACCTACTTGCAATGGGGATTCCTGTTCAGCCAGTGATAACAACACTCTTACCAACAAGCAGTGGCAGTGCCTGACCCTCAGCTTTGTTCTTTAGCCTGGTTGCCTTTTGCTGGGCCCATTGCCACCCGGATGTCCTTGAACTTCCCTACCATCTTCTTTGTTGGGCTGTATAGAGTCTACCTCTCTTGTGTGAGTAGGTTCTACCAACAGAAATGGAACAGAACTGGTGTCCTTTCTATGGCAATGCAAAAAAGCCACCTCTCTCATGCTCAGAGTAACATGCTTTTCATCTGAGTCCCTTTTCCATGACATTTCCTTGAACCTCACTTTTTCATTCCAGACTCACCAAGGATATAAATGGAGATTCTGCACTCCTGTGACTGTCGCTGGGAACATGCTGAGTCATAGAAGGAAAGTCTGGGATAGTCTTTGCTTTATCCTATAAAACCATAACAGAATCTATCATGGGTATACCTTCTCTTTATCTATCACTGATGAAGACACCGCAGCTCAAGAGCAAATGATTCTGGCATTCAAAAGACATTTCTACACAAGACAACCCTAGCTGATTCAATTAGCATTCCTCTCGATGTCTGCTGTGATTGTTCTGAGTGTAGGCTCTTCTTTACTTGGGGCGGTTATCTCATAATACTGAAGAACAAGCTTCCCTAGAAAGTGCTAATTTATACACAGGAGCTATGTGCATTTGTTCTATAGTCCAGCGTTTGTTTTGCAGGTGTGGCACTGGCCTCTTGGCTGCCTGGACCTCCAGGGTGGCCCAGCAGCTCAGTGTCTTCACTTAACCTGTTGACAGCTCAGTCCCATGGCACATATCTGGTACTCAGCTATGTGGAGCCAGAAAACCCATCTCTTCACTGCCTTTGTCCCCAGTCAAAGCCAGCCTGTGATCACTGACTTCAACTTATTAAATGAGCTTTGAGGTAGGCAGCTAACATGTCTGGGTCTCTCTAGCATATCCCAAGTAAGGAGGAATGCAAGGGGGG
Source organism: Grammomys surdaster (assembly GCF_004785775.1). Lineage (NCBI taxonomy): Eukaryota > Metazoa > Chordata > Mammalia > Rodentia > Muridae > Grammomys > Grammomys surdaster. The sequence continues at coordinate 12,493,493 of NW_021621323.1, read as the reverse complement.
CAAGGAACAAACCAACCCAGAGACTTTAGGATAATCGATTCCTCTATCTAAGTCATCCCCACTGGATTTTGGTTTGAGAATTAAGGTCAAGAGTCATGTTCAACTATTAGTACGGAATGCTCGTTCATTTGATGCTGAGCAATTGTGTAAAACAACAACGACGACAACAACAAAGCAGGTGACAAATCAGAAGCCACCTAGCCTTTCTTTTTCAAAGACATTTTCTGAGGCTGCATTATATAGTGTGCCAGATGTTAACATGTGTTTGATGCTGAATGAGCTTCTTTATTCACGCTTTCTTGAAAGAATACACATTTTCAAAACTATCTGTGTTTTGTTATGAAAAAAAAAAGTGTTCTGCAGTCTTGCAACCTAAAGACATCACTCCATTTATACATCCAGATCCAATTAGACAGCTCAGTTAGTAAAGTGTTTGCCTTGTGTCACTGAAAGAACCTGGGTTTAAATCTCCAGGACCTCTGTGAAAAGTTTCATGTGATGGCATGTGACAGGAGTCTCAGTGCTGGCAATACAGAGGCAGGAGGATCACTGTGAGCTTGTTAGAAGGTCAGTTTGGTAGAATCTGTGGGTGTCAGGCTCAGAGAGAGAACATGTCTTAAAAACCAAACAGCAGGGGATTGGTGAAGACAATGGATGTTCACAGGCTCTGGTGTAGACACACATAACACATATACCCTCCACATACCTTCACCCACACACTGAAAAAAAAACTATGATTCTTCAGGGAAGTTTCCTTTCTTATTTATAATTTGATTTAAAAGCACAAAGAGGAAATTGACAAGCAAATGGAATAATGTTTTTGTGAACTGGAATAGTATTGTAAAAGAAGTCATTGAAATACCTGATGACTTCTTCCTCTCATGGTCTCCACAGACATAGAGCTGGGCTTGACAGGGACAGAACAGCACAGAGAGGCTCAGGAAGGCAGGCAATTGGGAGCTCTGATGAGTGATTTTGAAAAGATGGAATGATTTGCGTGGAGGCTGCATGCTTTAACTCACAATGAACCTGCAGGCTTTGAAAATTGCTTGCTGGCTTTCCTCATAAACATACATCAATCTCCGACAACAGGAGGCTCTGCTCCTTGGTATGCAATCTTTTGGGAATTTTTTTCTTCTTCCTTTTTTTCCCCCTCATTCAGTATGAAAACATAGAAAATATATGTTGGATTTGAGAATTTTAAAATGCAGAGAAATAAGAAAGCCTTTCAGTAATTTAATAAAAAGCATGTGAGCAAATGTGTGATCCCTACTCACTTTCCATATTAATTATGAAACCTTTGAATTTCCTTTTAGGAGGATAGGCACAGAGCCCTTTGGCATTTCCCCTTATTCTTTTTGTTTTTATTTTTTGAAATATGCATGTCATTTCAGAATGAAATGGTAGAAGTGATTGCCAGAGACCTAAGCAAGCAGTAGCTCTTTGTAAGAACGATGTGCTGCCTATAGCAAAACTGGGGTGCCGTCTGCCACCTGTCTTAAGCACTTCATCTTCACATACATACAGTGATACATGGAAACAATGAGCACGGATGCAGAGATGCAAAAGTATTGTTTTATTGTTCTCTGTGAGTTAATAGACTACAGAGAAAACACCCGATTTGTCTTGTAGGAAGTCTAGTGTGATTCTAGGATTAAGTGGCTCCTCTTCTGTGAAGGGCCTGATGTAAGCCCTTGTACCAAGGCTTAAAGTCTTAGGGTGGTGAGAAGTTTCCATCAGTCAGTCTGTGTCAGTGGATATAGTCAGTTGCTGATACAGGCTGTCCATCGTTCTCCTGTCTGCAGCATTGTTCACCTGACTGCAGAAGTGTTCCTTAGTGATGAGGGAAGGCTGGGCCAGTAATGGCTCCTCTGATGGTAAAAGCCTTTTCTAACTGGCAGACGCTAGAGCAACATCCTGCTTTGTTCTCCACATAATTTTAAGTGCTTTATTTGAAAAGGGGATGAGAAATAAAGACTTGGATTATCTTGCCATCAGCTTGAATATGTTCATAGAAGTTTGTGATACATTTATACTCATTTATGTGTCCATGGATCGCCTTCCTTAAAATATCTTATTTTTCACACTCTGAGCCAGATCTTATCAAGAGGAAATAAAAATCTTACTATCTCCACTTGCTTTAGCTTGGATTTCATGTGGACATTTTAATGCCTTAAATGCCTACATTTCATGGATAGCATCCTTGATGCATGGAGGGGTGTCAGTAAATAGTTATTTGGTAGTTTTTGCATGCTAAATGGTTTATTGTGCTTAGAGAGATTCTAAGGAGAAAGCAGAAAGGGAGAGTATGAACAAAAGTATCTTGTCTTGGCCCTTGTATGATGTCTAGTATTTGACGGTCTATCTTAACAAGCTTGGTTGAAGGCACTCAATACACACAAGCTTTTCATGCCAGTGAACTTTTGACAGGCTTCTCATACAGTTCACACAAGGAAGCTTACCATAGGAATGTGCTAATGATTTATCAAGGCTGTAGACATTGCTATGTGACTGACGAACTTTTGGTGACACTTTCCAAATAAAGAGGGTGCCCCTAAGACAAGTCACTTTCTCTTCTGTTCCCATTTTATTCTGTTTCTGAAGTTATAGTGTATTTATCAGATATTCCCTGGACCTGATTGTGAGTATATGAAATTCATTAATTGAGATGGCTTTTTGACAGTTTTTCTTCAGTTTGAACAACTATGCCCTGAAATTGATTTACTTATGTCTACATAACCAGGCAGATATGTATTAACATTGTTAAGCTAGTATAACTATCTTTTTTTTTAAACTTAAAAATACTTTGCAACAATAACATATCTTATTAGAAGCTACAGAAAGATGCAAGTTACTTTGCAACAATAACATCTTATTAGAAACTACAGAAAGATGCAAGTTTTACACACACACACACACACACACACACACACACACGGAGAAGTTAGCTATAGGTCAATGACACAACTTAGCATTTTTGGTGAAGGGTACCAATTGGAAGAATTCCATCACTTTCAAAAAATATAAACCCAAAATATGATAGGTCTTTGAAAGTGTAAAATTTTCCTAAGCAAAAGTCCATAAATAAACAAGCTAATGTTGGCCTTATAAAGACAGCAGCAGCATACCCTAGGGAAGAGACTTATTCATAGACAGAATTTAGATGAAGGTTACCTCATTCTGTTAGCAGTTCCTTTGTTATAGCCTGGTATTAATTTCCTCCTTTTATATTCTACCTTAGTTGAGATGATTTTTTTTTAGTGTTGAGGTATCATGTCCACTTCTTTCCATTACAAAAACCACCAACACAAATGCCTGTAAGAATTTCACTTGAGAATAGCAATCTTCATTAACATTTTTCTTAAAAGAAACTTTGATAAAATTAAAAAGCATCGGGAAAAAAAAGAAAATGAAAACTTACTTAAACTTATCAAAAGATTTAAAATTTTTTCAAAGGCTGTCAAAAATAACCCTAACCAAGTTAAAACTTAAAAGCAAACATTGTTAGCCCTGACTGAGCAATGCAATAACTCACTCATTAGAGTAGGTGAAGGATATTTCCTCTGCCGGTCTCTAAACAATGACTCCAAAACAAACTTTTCCATAGATTCTAATCACTCCCGTCACCGGTCAGGGCTGGATGGTGTAGGGGGTCAGGTTGCCCTTATGTTTGTAGTCCATGAAAACAAGCCAATAAAAGTTAGCTTGGTTAATTTTTTGTAGCTCAGATGATTAGGAGGATGCAGAGTTTATCAATTGGAAGGGGAGCAAAATCACGATAGATAGGAAACAAACATCACGCTCACTTAGCACAAAAGCAAATACAACCAAATCATGATTGATCACATCAGAAAATAAAGTCTCACTAGCTTCGGGTGAGGTTACCTGGACTTCGCTGGGTAAAACCCCCGAATAATCTTCTCTATGATAGACTACCCTTGACATCTTTCTGGGAAACTTCTATCCCATATCGCAATAGTTTTCATCGTTATTAGTAATATTTAAGTGAGACATATTTTTACATAGAGTAAATATAAAGGGTTAAATATATCTGGCTTAGGCTAGCTTCCATAAAGTCCGTGTAGGCATTAGATATTTTGAACATCATGCTCAAGTGTCTCAATCTGTGAGATTTTTTTCTTAAAAGTTCATTCTCATAAAAGCAACTAACATTTTACAGAATAAACCAGATGTCCATCTGGTTATTTTTACTTACCATTCATTTGGCTTCTGGTTATAGTAAGCACATCATTACAAAGAATGTTCCAAAGGAAAGAAAATCCAAGGAACTAACAAAATATATCTTTCATGTTTGGTTACCTGAATGAAGAAAAATATTTTCATCTTAAAAATTTATTTTTTCTCCAATAAAACTTTGTTACCACAGTCCTAAGTAGAAGCAATAAGACTAATCTTTAAATTTTTTTCTAACAAATGAGGTTGTTGCCATTTTACTAACTTGCTTCTCAATGATGAAGCAACTCTCCTTCAGGCATCAGCATTTAGCCAAGGATGAGTGGGAGACCCAAAGCCTTACCACATGTGTAACTCTGGCTGGTAAAGTGTCTTTCTGTTGCCATAACTCTCCAACTTTCAGTAGAAGAGTAACACTGACAGGAAGTATTTATTGATTATTTATTCTGTATCAAATATAGTTACAAGTTCTTCATTGGTATTTTAGAAAGATAGTGTGAGGACAGCTTGTCATTATTCCCACTTACAGGGAGATGTGGCAAGACAGGGTAAGTGGTGCTGGTGCGGTGGTGTCTGAGGTCATGCTGTGAAAGGCACAGTGAGGCTGGGAAGAGGAGTTTCTATTCCAGTATCCTTTCTGCCTCAGCACTCCTGAGCTTCTCAACTATGGGATCCTTCTCCTTTAGCGAAGTTCAAAGTGTAGACTGAAGATTAAGATAGACACCAGCACAAACCACAGAGGCTTTTATGTACACACAGACTCAGGAAAGCAATCAAGTTTTTATAATTTCCTTTCATTCTCAGTTCAATTTAAAAAGTACATATTACATAACAATATAATATTTATCCTGGTGAATTTAAATATATGGAAAACCACAGAGTCCTTCTCAAATGAATAGGCGTTCAATATTTTTTTTTCCTAGCCAGAATAATTTATTTTAGGCTTTTTCTTCCTGGCTTTAAGTCAGTATTATAGAAGTACTATGTAGAAAGAGATTTGGAAACTGATTATTTCTATTTTTTGTTTATGGGTGTTTTGCGTACAACCGTCTGTGCACCATATGTGTGCATTATCTGAGGAGGCCACAAGAGGTCATCAGATCCCATGGGAATGGAGTTGCTGTGGTCCTGAGTCATCATGTCAGTGCTGGGGACCTAGCAGTCAGTGCTCTTAACCACAGAACCATCTTTTCAGCCCCAGAAGCAGATTTTTAATGAGAAACACGTGTATAGGCAATTTTTTAAAGTCTCTGACAGGAATACTTAACAATTTACGTACTATAGTTAGTTTTATAGAAATATTACTGCTTTCGTCTCACAGTTTTTCATTTTATCTAACACAAAATTGCTTTAAGATTGTCGAATTAATGTGGATCTTGGTGTTAAATTCCTAAGAAGAGATAATTAGGAGTATAAAATTCTGATTCAGGTAGTATCACCTTTAGGCTTTTCCACAGAGTGATTTTTAAAATTTAGAAAATAAACTCAATAAGCAATCTTTAAATAAATAACTCAAAGGAGGCTATCCAAATTCAAACTGTCACCCCAGACGCATTCTAATTGATCTAGCTTCTTAACTATTGCCAAACATTGCCAAAGATGTGTGTGTGTGTGTGTTTGGTGTCCATGAGTGATAAATTCTAGTAAAGAAATTGATCCTATGATACATATTTGGAAGGCATACTTTCTTAAATTATGAAGCATGAAGACACCTATGTGTGTAGCTGCTTAGAAAGACTGTCTGTATCGGCATCTCTTAGCTTCTCTTACCCTTGCTTGTTCGCCACTTAAACTTTCTGGTTGCCAGTGTTCTTAGGACTCAAAAGTGCTCTGTCATGACTTGGAAAGATATTTTTCATCTTGTATGGTATACACACATATTGCCCCCTCCCCGTGTGTGTGTGTTTATGTGTCTGTCTGTCTGTCTGTCTGTCTGTCTGTCTGTCTGCTGGAGATTGGACCTAGGGCTTCACACACGCTAGACAAGTGCTCTACCACTAACATATAACATTTTATGCTCCATTTTCAGTATACATTTCAGTAGTGCTATTAAGTATATTCATATTGATTTATAACCCTTGCCTCTAGGTAGACTTCATTATCCTATATAGAAACTCTACAACCATTAAACAATTATTCTTCCACTCCCTCTAACTCCCAGACTCTAATGCTTTTTTTTTCTACTTTTCAGTTCAATGAATCTATTCTAGATCCTTTATGTAAGCAGAATCATGTGATTTTTAACATTTTTGTGCTTGACTTATTTCACCTGGCACAATGGTTTCAAGGTTCACACTATTCTGGAGAGTTGAGAATGTTATCTATTTCTGAGGCTGAGTAATATCCTACGACGTGTGTGTCTCTTGTTTTGTTCATTCTTGTGTTGGTGGACATTTGAGCTGTTTTCACCTTCAGCTATTCCTTTCAACACTCATGTTGAGTCAAAGATTTGTGTTGAGTGTTTACTTTGATTGTATTTAGATACATATTTAGTAGTGCAGTTGTAACAAAATAATTCTCTGTAATTAACTTTCTGAGGAAATGATCTCAAACTGTTCCCCATGGTGGATTTATAACTTTGTATTCTTTCCAGCACTAGACAGGGGTTCAACTTTTCCACATCCCTATTAAACTTTTTATTCTTCCCTTTAGTACCCTTCCCCCCATCTTTTCTTCCTTCACACCCTTCCTAATGGGTGTGGAATGTTATCTCATCTTGGCTATCCCTAATGACTAGTGATGGTGTCTATGAAAGATTTAAGTGCTTTCAGTAAATTACAACAAACCCTCCAAGACCCACACTAATACTCTCTTTTAGATCTTCTAAATATTTGGTGATCGAGTCAGCAATATAGGAGGTCAGACAATGTGACATGAGCTATCCCACCTGTAAGCAGTGCTCCTGGGCAATATTCTCTAAATTGGGACCCACTTACTGCCCACGGGGTTGAGGAGGCTCTCACTGAGCTGTGTTTTTGTATTTGTTCACTGCTGTTTCCTTACCATTTATAGCAGAACCTTCGTTGTATCAGATGCTCGGGAAGTATCTTCTGCATAAGTAAATAATGCTTATGACCTCTCTCAAAATTATCATGGCTAAGTAGACACGAGCCCTTTGACAAAATTAAAAGACAAATCTCAAACTTGTACATTATTTTCTGATTTTTAAAATACAAAGGTAATATACCTATAAATATACATATACACATATCACCAAGATGTATAAATAAAATAAAAATCATATAAATCTATAGTTTTGAATCATTTATAATCACAATGTAATAGTAAATTTCAAAGCTGCTAGAGAAATAAGTTTTGAAGCTCACATGGGGATCCGCAGGCCCTTTAGTTTGCTCTACCTGAACCTGGAATGGTTTTGAGTCTCTCTTAAATAAGAATGCAAGAATTCAGTTGATTACAGTCACTGGGGTTGTTTGGGGGGTATGAGGTATGTAGTGTGACTATTTCCATCTCATATGTACTGTCTATTGTAAGATTCCAGTTGTTTAAGTGGCTGTGTGTAATCTGAGGGCAGCCTGGCTTTTCCTTGCAGTATGAAGGATCTTCAGCGGATCCTCTGTGTGTCTCTCTCATGCTTTGAAGTTTGCTCTTGTTTAAAGCCACTCCGGGGGAAAGCACAATGCTGTTGTACTATATTGCACACAAGGAAAGTGAACCACTATCTACAGATAAGCTTTCTGATGACTTGTAAGAAAAACTAGAAGCAGAGCTGTATCTTATTTACTTTTTAGATAGCTAAAATAGTTGTGAAGTGATTATTATATAGAACCTCAAGAGAATCTTTTTCTATTTAAAAAAATGTAAAGGATCTTGGAGATACCCATTCTCTATAATTATTATTGAATAAACTTCCCTGTCATGTCAGGGGACCCTTGATGTTACCTTTAATGAAGTGTCAATTTCCTATATGGGATGAAGCCTCCCTAGAGAATCCCCTCATGCCCACGCTCCCTGTCTGTCTGTGGATTTGTTGTGTTCATACTGCCTCTCTAGATGGCAGCATCTGCCTTACAGACAGCCTCCTCGTCTTCTCTTTTGGGGGCCACCTTTTTAACAAAGGTGTCAAGTGTGCTCCTCTGACTCTCTAGTACGTGAGACTGGCTGAGAGGCTCATAGGTGAATAGTAGACTATGTTGTATTAATCTTGTCTCTCTCTTCTCATCAGAACCCCGTGTTTCACCTACATCTGTTCATGGAACCTGACAGATGGGGATACACAAAAGAAAAGCATCAGTAGAGGATCTTAAGGAGTCCCAGCTCCTCTCCATGTTCACCCTGGTTGCTGCCTTAGAAGAGCAACAGTCATCAGTTAGGGTCAAAACCAAGGAGGTCAAGAAATTTAAAAAAGAAAAGAGAGTAACATATTGTTTGCATAGATGAGGCCCTCCACAAATAAATAAAAATGTTATATTAAAAAAACAGAAACAAAAACGGGAACCCCTAGTTTCCTTCCAGAGTGATCCTTGAAGATAAGCATTCATTCTTTACATAGAAACAGAAACGATGACTCCAGGTGTTTGGGGGTTGCCCATCTCAGTGCAGAGATGGCAGAGAATATGGTTTCAGCACAGGACTAGGAAATAGCTGGGCTATGGTCCCTCAGGGTTTCTTTCTCTCTATCTGGTCAGCACTGTTGCATGGTGGCTCTCATACAGGACCTTGTTCTTGGCTTAAAGTTTGCTGCAACTACCTCAGCATTCTTGACAATGTTTGAACAAGGGGCCTGTTTTTATTTTGCAGGTTGTTACTCTTGGTGTATTTGTAGTAAGGGTGCACCTCTTAAATTAAGAATAATTTCGTAAAGGAAGGCAACAGAGGCTGGTGGTGTGGTTTAGTGGTACAGCAGCTGCCTGGGATGCATTTGGTCTTGAGTTTGACCTTCAAAACACATTCTGGGACATAACAGTTTAACAAATAATTCCTCTGCTATGAATGATGCATAAAGTCAACTAAAAAGCTGTTCTGGGGCAGAGACTGAAGTATAATAGTGCCACTGTGTTAAGCACCCAGCTGTTGGCTTAGTTCTGCAAATCTGTGGTGTGATAGAAACTTGGCTGAAGTTTAATGAAAGAAGATCAATTTCCCAAAATTAGTGGAAGGTTTTCTAAGTTCTTGTTGATGGAGAAAGAATGGTTCTTGGAATGGAAAAAAGAATATTTTATGCCTCCCTCTTTTCTTCTCTTCTTTTCTTTTAAAATATGTGTATTTGAGCCTCTCTCTCTTCCTGTTATTTCAACTGTAGTTGAATGTGGAAAGGCAAGAGCAGTGATTTGAAAACATTTCATTTATGTTGTATGTGATGAAACATTTCAGATGCTGTGGGTATGGGTGGAGAAACTCAGGGACGATGTGGTTTTACAATAGAAACAAAGGCAATCTCTGGAAAGCAAAAGGAGGAAAAAAAGTGAAACTAAAGAAAACTAAATCAGGATGCTAAGATTATTTCCCACAAACTTTTAAAGGGAAATAAACTTTAATTTATGACTGTTTTGGAAAAATATGCCCCATTTATTTTATAATGAGATAGTAATATAGACCAGAATGTATACAGACATGTGACTTATCAGATTGCCTAAACCATCTAAAAAGAAAGCTAAGGTTAGACATGACAGCTTAATTTTATAGCGACATGAATTCACCTTATTTTTATTAAATAATATTTTTTATTAAATAATAGTGGTTGATATTTTGGATGTTGGACAAATCTAACAAGGTAAGAACATGTATAAATAATTCAATAACTTTTATCACTCAAAAGTCAACGCACTTTATGTGCAGCCATTATGATGACAGAATGTCTGTTTTTATAATTAGAACACTCCTACATGTTGGGGAGATAAATCAGGGTAGTCCAATCAAGGCATGTGGTCCTTAGAGCAACATGTTTGTACAAGAACTTAAATTGTTTAAAAAGATATCTTCATATAAATAAAGACACAGAGATGAAGGGAGGAAATAAGGAAAGAAGCAAAGGACAACTGGGAATGTACAAGAAAGGCAAAAGAAAATTTTCTCTGTATATTTGGTCTATGGGATACAATGGAATTAAGTTTATAGAAGTCTAACTAGAGGGTTAAGATGCTAGTTTCTTGAATACTGTATGGCTGCCTCTGAGCTAGTGGATTGTGTTTAAAAATGAATCCACTAGAAGGGTGGTCCCTACACAGAACAGTAGTAAATTGGAAAATCAGATTCACATAATCCTTCTCTGGTCTTAAACATATAGACCAAAACATTCCTCAAGGTCAGAGATGGGGGGAGAGTGTTAGTAGGTCACATTGTGGGCGGCTTTTGTCCTGAATCGAAAGGCAAAACTTCCATTCACGAAGTTTATAACTCTGAATGGATATCAAAATACTTCAGTGGTATGCTGCCTTCTCACATAAATAGTGATGTCTATGTGACTGGCTCAAGGGAAGATATGTGTAGGGTTTAAAATGCTCTCAAAATATAAGGCAATTATAACCAAGAAATTGTTTTAAAAACATCTTCCATGTTTTAAACATGTTCCAAGAAAAAACCAGCAAGAAAAAAATTGCTAAGACTCTTTCTTGACTCTGGGGTTTGGAAAAGGGGATGGTCCCTAGTCAGCATCAGGATAAGGCACAGAGATAAACAGCTAGTCAGCTAAACAAACAAGTTATAATTCTATTCTACCCTGACATTTATAGGAGCAGTCTATAAATTTCTCCCAAGCTGATAGAATGTCCACAATTCATAAACATTGAAGTAAACTGCATATTCTAGATATATGCACAAAAGAAAGGCTTCACAGTGTAATCAGACACATATGTGTCATACATAGTTTCTTTTTGACTTACAACCCTGCCTTCTTTTCCCAGTTGGGAAGATACATCTGTTTCTTCTCCCTCACTTGATAGGATCCAGGAAAATCCAAGCTTTGGAGATATTTCTCAAGAACATCAGCGATCAGTGGTTGTCTCAGCACATAAATCTAAGACTAACCCTTCTGGGCAGATATCAGGAAATAATTTGGCTCACGGCATCACCTGCCCTCGGCTTCTCTCTACCCAGAGATGCTTTGTGAAGGACCACTTCAACACTGCCAGGACCCCAGTCAACTGTTTCCCCAATGTCTAATGACAGAGGGACACACAGTATTTAAAGAAGAGCAGAAGTGCCTGTTTAGAGATCTATTTATGTGTTTTTGAATGTCATTGCCAAGAACAGTCAAGTCTGAACTTGAATCAAACTATATAACACAATGCTATTAGGGTTTAGCTGGGTCTGGGAAGACAACCTCTGCCAGTTTCCCTTATTAATGCTTTCATAGACTCCATTGCTATGTCCTTCGCCTACATTCTTTCTGTTTTTCTTACCTCTTCTGTTTATTACTAAAAGGTTTCACACATTCGTGACCCTTTTAGTTTGACATTCATAGTCATATTTTAAATTTTAGATAGGATATATATATATATATGATATATGTGTGTGTGTGTGCGCATGTGTTAACCTGACATAAGCTGGAGTCAATTTGGGAAAAGGCACTTGCAGTCTAGAATAAGCAGTTAGGAGGCTCTTCTCTGGGAAAGACTATCTGCCTTTCTCTCAGCATTCCCCGTTTGACTGTGGTTCTTTGTCTGGGGCTTAAGCCCCTTGAGCTTTCCCCTTGCATGTTAGCATGCCACTGATATCATCACTGTGCAGGTCTTGCTTAGGCAGCCATGTTGATGAGACTTCATGGGTGTAGCTTTTCTGCCATTTCTAGAAGAAACTATCTCACAGCAAACTTTCCATGCCTCTGGCTCTTAACAATCTTTCTGCTTCCTCTTCTGCACTGATCTCTGAGCCTTAGGTGCAGGAACTTATTAAACTAGCATAATTCCCAACTACATTCTAAATTCGCCTGTGCCCTCAGATAAATGTAATCCTCTCTCCTCATCAAAGAAACTTCCTTTCGTAACAGATGGCGACTATTTCAGAAAACCACAACTGATCAAAATGCAGAGAGTGAGCGATCATGTGGAGCCCAGTGCTGGCTGATCCAGCTACAGCACAATTTCTGCACCTGAGGCTCAGGGACCACTGTGTGAGCATTTTTTTTTTTTTTTTTTTGAGGCTACCCGGAGGAGTCAGAGCACAAGGTGCTATTTTGTGTTCTATTTCTGTGGCTAAGGACCATGACCAAAAACCACATGAGGAGGAGAAGGGGAAACAGTTTGCCTGACTTACGTGCCCTGATCATAGTCCATCAGTGAGCGAAGCCAAGACAGAGGCAAGCAGGTCACGATCCTGGAGGCAAAGTACCTAGCATGGGTTTTTCTATATCCCATGGAGAGAAAAGAAAGCACTAAGCAATTCTTGGATTGGTTTTTGGTCAGAAATATTTTCCTGAATCCTCTGAGAGTGCTAAAGCAGTAGATTGCCTCTAGATTCTTGGAGTTCTTATCAAAGAAACCTTGAGAGACAGCAGTTCACAGAAAGCAGAAATTCCAAAGGCATTCTTCCCCTTTGATTCTGTCTTTGAAATATTCCTACCATTTCTTTGCATTTTGAAACAGGCTGGGGTCCTTGTAAAATAACCAACAGGTTTGACATATTTCTTAGAATCGCTTGTGTTTCTTGGAGTCTCTTGAATTACTCTGTAGCTTCCACTATCTACCGGAAGTTGTGTTTCTTGGAGTCTCTTGAATTACTCTGTAGCTTCCACTATCTACCGGAAGTTACATTTGAGGAGCCAAAGTATTTTGATTATAAAACCCATGTCTTAGGTGTCTTTATCTGGCTTATGCAGGCTTTTTTTTTTTTAAAGAGGAAGTTGACCATATTCATAAAAAGTAAATTCTTTTGGAATTTTGATGAATAATCAAAATCCTTCTGGTCGTCATCATTAAAGAAGTCATTTACTTTACCCTGTCACTGGAGATGACAATGCAGAGACTCCAACCATAGAGATAAAAATAGTTGTGTTCACATTGCAGTGACACCTTGAAGGACTTACCATTTAAGATACTATCACTGGGGACCCACCATTGGAGATGATATCACCTGGAGATGTCACTGGGCCTGTTGTCTGGAGATCTTGTTGCCGGGTGAAATATATTTTAGAGAAATGTCAGCAAGTTTCCAAGTCTTCACATAGCTGAGGGGCTGCAGCTCTGCCAGGGGCTGATCTGCCTCCATACTTTGGGAAGTTGTTTCTTAAGGGACCCAAGGCTCAGTCAGGCAACAGAATATATTTTCAGGCTTCATTTTCTTCTCTCTCTTGTTATTTGCTTATAATATGACATGTTTACATATTTCACAAATGTTAGTTAATTTAAAAAATTCCATTTCTGGAAATCAGGAAAACAATCCCATCTAATTTTTAAGTACTCTCTATGATCTTCCTACAATGAAAACATGGCAGGATTATGTTGTTCTTTGAGCATATGTCACAATTAATTTAGAGAGGTGTGTCTTCTTCTTCCCCTCCTCCATAGAAAAGACAATAAACCATTTAAGGAAAACGTATTTACATAATCCTAATAATTGCTTTTACCTTTGTTGAATGAAATCTTTTAGAGCAAAGTTATTTTTATTATTATAATTGGCTAGTATGTTTTCTTGATCTGAAATTCGTCAGCATACAGCTTCTAGATTCTTGAAATTTGCTTTTTTTTGGTGATATCTTTCAGATTAATAGGTTCTTTCTTGGCCTGTTGTCCTGTGAGCAAGGATTACAAAGTTTTTACTACAACATAGCATGCTTAAACCCAAGCTATGGGCATGGCAGTGCATTTAATCTCTGGCTGCAATAACTCTAGGCGTTTTGACTTTTGTTGCAGCAGACAGAGCACTTGGCTTTGTTTTCTGTAGACTGGCATGGTGCCATTACCTTCTGTCCTCCTGGAATAACACTTCTCATGGTCATGGCTCTTTCCAGGGCTCTTGCACTGTTTCAAGGCTGAGAAGAAGTGGCCCAGTGCCAGCTCTAATTAAGCAATAAGACACTCCAGGCGTTATGTCTCAGGATTACTGCATGCCTGTCTTAAGTGTGTGCCACTACTCAAGAAGTGCAATCGTGCTTTAGAAACTGTGTCCTCTGATGTGACTTATTGCCATTTGGAAGGAGAGCAAAAGGGAGTAGGAATAGTCTTTCTCAAGCACTGGATGAGGGTCTCTGTGTGTGACTTTCTAATCCCAGCTATGAAGGAAACAACATTGGCCCAAGGATACTACAGCCAGACATTGAACATTCTATCCAGACCTGATCTAAACACAACACCAGCATGTCTGCTGTTTCTCACTGTTGCTTAGTAAACAGAACGAATAAAGTAATTGTGTGTGTGTGTGTGTGTGTGTTTGTGTGCATGAGTGTCTGTGCATACATTTGTGTATGTATGCATGCTGGGGCCAGGTTTGGATATTAACATTGGGTGGATTTCTTAAACATTCTAGCCGTGTTATTTTTTGGTGCAAGGTATCTCATTGAGCTCATGAGATGAGCAACTGGCTAAAACTAAATGGCCAGCTGTCTCTGAGTATCTGTCTATCAGTAACAGTCACCACCCCAATACACTTAGCTTTTATATGGGTTCTAGGCATCCAAACTAAGATCTTTAGTTTATATGGCAGGGACTTCAATGCCTGAGTTATCACTCTGGGCACCTGGGTTTTAATTTGAAAGGTTTTTGTTTGTTTGTTTGTTTGCTTGCTTGTTTGTTTTTTTGTCTGTTGTGTAGATTTCCTTATCAGACATACATTTCAACATTAGAATTCTTTTGCTGTTTTAAGAATCACAAGATAAATTTTGATGAACCGAAGGTAAAGCCAGGCTGTATACCAAGATTATCCACGTTTAAACTGAGTATCATCAGAAAAATTGCCAGTGGCTTTTAGGCATTTTGTGTTGTGCACACTCTGGCATGATCTAGTTCTAGTTTCATATGATTTTGGCTTAAGTGGAGAATGTGCTTGCCAGTGGGGGGGCCAGGGGAGGGAAAATGGCAGAAGCAAGACTGGTGATTGACATTAGGTTCAGTAAAATGCTAAAGTGCGTTTAACTTCCTGATAATTGAGGCAAAGATGATAAAATTCCATTTATAAATATTATATTGTACAAACTAATCTAAAGTTTTATGAGAAAGTCAGTGTGTTTAAGAATTAGAGGGAAAATGTGGGTTTGTTGGTGTCCCTGGGCAAGATCCAGCCTTATTTATTAGCCTATGATTGTGCAGCCCACTGGTTTCCACATGACTTAGTACCATGTGTGTATGTAACTGTACATATACACTGTACATAGACTAACAGATGTGTGCAGAGATCAGGAAGTCTGTGCATGCATATTGCATATGTGAGTGTGTACAGGCAACAGGCAATGAGGGAGAGATACATGAAAATACAAATGCAACCAAATTTGTGTGTTAGCAACTGGCCAGCCCAGGGAGAGTTCTACAGTGTACTATGCACATTTCTTGCAAATTCTCTGTAGGTTTGTAATATCAAAATTGTTCAAGAAAAATCATGGGTCATTATTGCATGTTTATTCAAACCCTACTTTTCCTTCAGTAAATATACCATGATGAAAATAAAAAGGAGATGAAGTTGTGTCCTGGAGTTGTTTACTTGAGTATTCACAGTCTATTAATTTAAATTCTGTAAAGATGAATCAGATCACTTAATTTTGAGAGTTGTCCAGATTCTAGATAATTGTTTTGCCATTTAGTACTACTGAGTACTACCTGGAAACCCCATGTACTTGCTAAAATAATTAATATGAGAAAACTTGCTACAAAGAAATATTTACGTTTAAATTAGGGGTGTGTGACCATTATAGAGAAATCAAGTCACCTGTGTAATCTATGTACTACTTTTAATAACAGATTGTAGGAGAGAGAAGGCAGTGGTAAAAAGTAGTCGCTGCTCTTTCAGTGGGCCCAGCTTCAGCTCCTAACACACACATCCAGTTCACAACTGTCTGTAAGTTCAGTTCCACAGGATCTAAGTGGCCTGCAGGAGTACTGAATGGCTTAGTCAGTTGAGCTGACTGGAGCAACTAGTAGTGAAGAAACCACAGACACACAGGGAAAAACTGGGATCAGGTGGGTTATGCACCAAGATTGAGAAGGAGCATCATTAACTAGGAAACTCTGTTTATTGTGCACAGTGTGAACTAGGAAGAAGTGGGATAGCTAATTATAGTAGGAGGTCTTTGTGAGCAGTCTCAGGTTAGACTCACCCCAGAGGAGGAAACCGCTGGTGAGTTTCCACCTATAGTGCAGACACCTTAGACAAGGAAACCACAGTTGTATACTTTTCGTGCTCACCGATTTTACCTAACAGTCAATATTGGTTAACATTTGAGTTCAGACCAGGGTCTGGTGTTGCCCTTCCTCTGAGCCTGACTCAGGAAAAGCCTTGCTATTCCCATGGGTCTGAGACATTGGGTCCTTGACATGGTGATGCTTCTGTCAATAATCTGCATTTACTCCGGACTTCCTTTACTCCTCATAGGACCCTTTCATCTTCAACATGCTGCCCAGATTCCTTAAGGGTGTAGTCTCATGGGAGTCCTTTATGTTGCCCAATCCCTTAACTTCCTTTTCTGTAGCCAGCTAGTGAAGACAGACTGCTTTAAAAGGGGTCATGTGGTTAGCACAAGATCACCAATATAATCACTTTGTTTTAAGGTCAATTGATTTGGGACTCTCATTATAGCTGAAAAATCCCTTCACTTCAGAGTCTAGATTAGTAGTTGATTGAATAATTGGGAGAAAGTATGTGTAGAGCAGAGGTTAGAATCCTGCGAATGCTTTTCCTAGAATCTTGTCTGCCATGGAGCTTACTCCTTAAACTATCCTGAACATGAATCACATAAATATCGGATATTATTGCCTTTAATACATTTACTAACTTGACTGTATAGCTAGATACTTGTAGCCTGAGCCTTGGATTCTGACTTGGCTATTAAAATGCTACTTTCTCTTTCTATTTTTGGGATGGAAAGTAATAATAATAAATGATAATAATTTGGCACAGGATACCTTCTGAGCTATAAGTTTATCATTAACATACTCATCAAGTAAAATTTGGCAGAAGTTCAACTTCTCCAGTTATGACCTTGTGTCCCATTAATTGGGAAGCCAGCTGACAGTAGAGATATTAGATGAAGTAGGAATGAGTTAGTCTGATCTCTGGTGTAAGGGCCATGGCCTGTGTGTCAAGGGCTGCATGGACGAGGCGTTGGAGGAACAGTTGCAATGATTGATACCCAGGAGCCTCACTCAATTATCTGATAGCACCACTCATTTTGTGTGAGAACTGAACCTGAGCTGCGGGAAGCTTGGCTGGCTTCCCTTCTGTGCTGTGTTCCTTCTTAGCCTGGTTGCTGCTTCTGCTTTCACCGAGGTGTCTTACTGAACGACGTTCTCTCTGATGTAGTCTCCTCTTCATCTTTTCCCCAAGGCTCTCTCCTTCCTTTCAGCCTACTTAGGCTATGCAGGGAACCTTCTGAAAATGTTGGCTGATGTCCCATTCGGCCCTTTATAAGAAAGGAAGTTGAATCAGAAGGAGGTATTCTGGGGGCAGGGCATCTGAACTAGGGTGTGGTTCTGGGTCAGCCACCACCAGCCAACTCACTTGGACATGTCCTTCAAATGCCCGTTTCCTTCTCAGGAGAGTGAGTCCAATGGGGGTGTCCAAAGACACCCCCAACTCTAAAATTCCATGTCTCTGTAATGAAAGTTTACAGTTTTAGGGATGAATTTCTCTCAAACCTACGCTTGTCTGTCTCTCACTGCTTCCCACTGGAGTCATTTTTGTCTTCTCTTCATGACCTAAATACAACAGACATGAGAATTCAGCCGTCCTCTCAACTATGACTGATACTTGCCCAGTTGAATCAAGTCCAAATTCCTTTAAGGGGCATTCAGAACATTCATCAATCAGTGCAAAGTCTTCAAGGTGAAAGGCAGGTTTTCTACAGCCTGGTGTATCTGATGTCCTTGCCTAACAATGTTTCTCAGTCTTGCCAATGCTTCCATATAAGTTCTTGCCATGCCTACATCTACCCACTTAGAGGAATGTTTTCACTTCCCCTCGCTCTACACACAACAGCCCTTCTTGCCCCTTATCATTCAACTCAACTTTCAAATTCTACCTCATGGTTCATCTTTAAGACTCTTTCTCTGTATGTTTGGAAATGCAAATATTTGCCCTAATCAGGCTTACTATTATTGCAATAAAACCCATGGCCAAAAAGTAAGTTGGGGAAGAAAGGGTTTAATTGGTTTACACTTCCACGTTGTGGTCCATCACTGAAGGAAGCCAGGACAGGAATTCAAAGAGGACAGGAACATGGAGGCAGGAGCTGATGCGGTGACCACGGAGAGGTTCTGCTTAGTTCTTGCTCATCATGGCTTGCTTAGCCTGCTTTCTTATAGAATCTAGGACCATCAGCCCAGGGATGGAGCCACCCTTGATGCGTTGGGCTCTCCCCCATCAATCATTGACTAAGAAAGTGTCCCATACGTGCCTGCAGTCCAATCTTATGGAGGCATTTTCTCAATTGAGGTCCTGTCCTCTCTGATGCCTATAACTTGCATCATGTTAACATAAAGTGGACAATCATAACACTCTAGATTTTTCATTTAGATTTTTCACTTTTATTGCTTATGGATTGTCTAAATGTTAATGACGATATATTAGATAAACATATTAAATTCCTATCAAGTATTGATCATAGTTCACTCCTTAAATGCTTTGCTATCCCTATTTTTCTATTCTTGCTTTGTGGATACTCTGATAACACCCAATGTTTTAGCTCCTCCAAGTCTTTCTGACTCTTGGCTTTGTATTTATAAGGGCCAGAACACACTGCTAAGGGTGATGATCATTAAGGGTGCTGACCACTATGGGTGCTGTTGTTTTGTGTTTATTCATTTGTTTGTTTGCTATTGCAACATTTGTCAATTAAATTTATATTTTATATTCATTCTATATCAAGCAGATCTGATCCTGGGCTTGACAGGTATGTGTGAGCAATCAATGAGAATCAGTTGATTAAGAGGGATGAAGCCATATTGCTCAGGACACTCAAATATAATGGGTTGAACATAATGAGGTGGATGTAAATGTCTTGGTCAGGCAGGAAGTTTACATGGTTTTAATAATACAAAATTGTGGAATACTACAATAACATGTGAGTATATTTACATATATACAGAAATCTTAAAACCCAAAGAAAATTTAGTTTTGTGTCTGTAATACTAAGAAAAAGAATAAATTTATCCTCTGAGTATGCACTTAATATGTATGAGTAAGATTTTATTAGTTATATTAAAGTCAGCATGAAAGGAAAATAGAAGGCCACATGCTACATTTTAACATTGATTTTTAATATGACTTCCGGATGGTGATCTAAGGTCAGGACAGAGGATTTGTTCATTATTCACACAGGAAGCTTTTTTGAGATTGAAAGCTAAGAAATATTATAAATCTAATTATACTTTAAGGTTTTTGTAGTTGTTGATTGATTTTAGGTTTTCTTTTGGAGACGAAAAAAAAAAAAAACCCTCTCTCTTTGTGTATCTAAGACTGGCCTGCAGCTTGCTGTGCTACTCAGGCCACATGAAATCCATGATGATGCTCTCACCTCAGCCCTTCAGTTGCCAGGGTTAGGAGTGTGAGCTATCATACCCAGATACATTTTCTTTGTATAAAACAAACAAATAAACAAACAAACAAACAGATTTTATGGTGTACAGTTGATACATCAACATGATGTTATACATATATACATAACATACTTACATACATACAGATAGTAAAAAGATTAGTATAGAAAAGTAAAGAAATGCACCCACCAGGCCCCCTTACAGCCAGTTTGGGTTTGGGTCTTTGCTTTGGTTTTATCTGAGATATTTTACAAGGCCCTTTTCTGAAATATGTTTTTTTTTCTTTCTTCTTTTTTTTTTTTTTTTAGGTGCACCATGCCCTTGGGAGACTTTTAGCAAGTTGAAGTAGGTTTTCCTTAATATGCATGGGAGAACGCTGCACTGATGTAAGTGGAGATTAGAGAACCCTTTGGCACGTCTCTGCAGCACAGCTTGTCACAGCGTCCTAATAACCGTGAGGCTGACATTCAGGACTATGAACTTTACCTCCCAACGCGTTCAACCATGTGGCCTGAGAGTGCTGATGTGAATCTGTTCTTCACAAGAGAGATTTGATTTTAATCTGTTAATTAATTCAAAAGACTAGTCATATGAAAAACTTCCTGGATTTTTTGAATTATCATTTTTGCCAGTGATGAATGCCAGAAAACCAATATTTGACGACAAAGGCTAAATTTCTGATCTGTACTATTCTCAAACATTGTCTGTGAAATTCTGGTAATTGACATGAACCTTGGAGGATGCCATTGGATGATGATGAAATGGGGTGTAAACTCTGCCTTGCAAAGGAGATTAGGGGTGGGGTGGGAGTGTAAAGCTACCAGAATAATGGGAGTGGACACTGGTTCATAAAGCCACCACAGTTGTGTCTGGGATGGGACTCTAAAACAACCTAGAATGGTGTCTGAGATTGTTCAATGACCAGGTAGACTCTGAGAGAAAGGAAGGCATTTGTCCATCTTGCCTTCTGCTAGGAGATCTGCCTTTTGGATCAATATAGCCTCCCCAAGCCTTACTTTTTATTTTTGCTCAACATGGTATTTTTATTGATTATTTTTGGATTTCACATAATACACTCCAGTCATATTCACTTTCCAATCCTATCAGGTCCACCCCCCAACCCTTGTAATCTTTTTCCAGAGAAAAGAAGAAAGAGAAAACAATACCAAGTACATTGTGTGCTGCCTATAAACTCACTGGAGCATGATCAAACTTTCAGTGGCCAGCTCCTTAGAGAAAATAGTCCTTACCAACTTGCACTATTGGCAGAAGCCAATGGGTAAGGAAGAAAGTCTGATCTCAGTTTTTAAAACTGCTGGATGCATAGGGAACCATTCTAGAACAGTAAGTAGTCTATACTTTTGGATATGGTATTTTAAATCATGCTTGGCAATATAAAAGATTAAAAATAAATAAAATTGCCAACTTTCTTATGGGACCAACCACACATTTTAAGAGAATAAACAGAAATAAATTGAAGTAGAAGACCAAAGCTGAGCTAGTTTATTAAAAATATTTCAATCAAAAGCAATTTCTCTACAAACAGCTTTTTGATGGTGATAGTTACAGTAATTAAAAGCCCCTCATCCTTTGCCTTACATAAGTCTTGGCTACACATCAATGAAAAAAAAATCAATGTCTCTTTTATAAAGATAAATACTTATTGATAAAGGATGAACTTTTAAAGACGTGTGCTATATTTTTTGGACCGAGAGAAAAATTGCCCTCATAACCAAGGGTTTGCTCTGTGATTAAAAGTATTTCTAGAACAAATAACTTGTGTGTGTGCATGTATGTGTAACTAATGCAATTAATCTTCATGCTAGATTAACTTGATAAAATATTGACCTAATTTGGGATTAAAAGATTACCAGTAACATTTTGCACTGGAGGCTGCAACATGCCTCATGTCAACTCAGTAAAGACAGAATTAACCCCATGCCCTCTTGAGTTGGGGCGTTTCTGAGCTGCTACTTGGACAGTGTTTGGATGACCAGCAGGGAATGGCACAGCAGGTTGCAAGGACTCTTTCTCAGGCAGCTCAGTTATTCATGATGCTCAGAACCTTGCAAAGGGGAAACACGCTCAAAGGCACATTACATATGTCCAGCTTCTGCTTGTCAAGTGAGTGTGTTAATTGGCTAGTAAAACAAATTCTCTGGAAGCATTTAAAGCATTCTTATTATTACCCCACGTTGTCACTTAAGAGCATTGCACAATTGCTTGCAAGTGTCAAGCATTTTTGTAATACATGTAAAAATTTGAAACAGCTAAATACATTCCAATTATATTTTGTCTCATAATAATCTTTACTTTTATTTTTTTCCAGACAAATTGTTAGCACTTATCCCAGTTTGGGCTCTTGCTCACAACACCCTTGGCCTCATTTCTTCAGTGCTGGGATTGCATGGGCAGCCACTACACTGGCTGGAGGTTTAATTATTCAACATAATTTTGGTTATAATTTCTTGAGAGTTAAGAAGGATTTTTTTTGACTGATTACTGTGAATAGAAGAAGTGGTGTCAATTCTTTTATTTTTCTTCTAGATAACTGTAAAGCACATAAATTCTTCTTTGCCCATGGAGTCTGGAATAAACCCATTTTAACCCATGAAATATAAAATAAATGAGTGCTTTTAAGGAACTGTATGAAAATTGTAACTGTGAAAGAAAAAAAGAGCAGTCATGGGAAATCTTTACTCTCTCTAATTGCATATGTACAGAGCACATTTACATAGAAGGGAGTGGGAAGGGGCTCACTCTACCAGCTTCTAAGTCAATAAATACTTTATATGGGTTGGTGTGTGGATGAATAGCCTAGGCTGGCCCAAACATGTAGAGAGAATAGAAACTATAATCATAAGAGGTCTTTGGAAGATTATGACTCAAGGCTTCACAAATTTCAATTATGAATGTATCCCTAATCTCCTGACAACTAGAATCCTCTCCTGCTGTATTTGAAGGCTCTTAGAAAGTAAGCATGTCTCTTAGAAAATTATTACTTGGGGATTTTCATAATATCTCTTATTTGCCTTTCTCACAATGATATCCATAATAATTAGTTTAAGATCTGCCTGATAATAGTTAGTTAACATACACTTAAGACACCGTACATAATTTGCTTATTGATAGCCACTTTTATTTTTAACATGTTTATTCAGATCCTTCAATGGGTTACACCCTATGCTGTGTTGGGTGCCAATGGATTTGGAACTATTTCACTGGAATATGGTAGGCTTACCAGTGGTTGCATAACTGAAGACAATGGAGGTTCCAGCATCCATTAGTAGTCCATAGTTCAACAAGTATGGGTAGAGCCTCCACTAGTCTACCCACCCACTCTCAAAAACAATTTAATAGTTCCTGTTCTATTATTTCTCTTTCAACTTTTTATACCACTGCATTCTACCTCCCCTCCTTTGAAAGCTCCCCATCCCATGACCCCTTACTAATTTTCCAACTTGTATGACATTCAGAGTGAACCGTACATATTTAAAGAATCAAAGCTATGGTCCACAAATGAGATAAACACGAGCATCCGTCTTTCTGGTCCCAGTTACTCAACTTACAATGATTGTTTACACTTCTATCCACTTTCATGGAAACTTCATTTTTTTTTCTTAAACCTAAGTAATGTTTCATTGTGTAAGTGTACCACATTTTTTAGTATTCATTCATCAGCTGATGGACATATAGGCTGCCTTCATTTCCTACTTGTTATAAATAGAACAGCAATGAACACGGCTACTGAAGAGTGGCATAGCTGGATCATGTGAAAGATCTAGTTCTATCTTTTAAAGGCACCGTCTTACTGATTTGCATAGAGGCTGCACAAATTTGTACTCATGCTAGTAGTGAACAAGGGTACTCCTTTATTGACTCACATACAAATATACACTCCTACATCCATCCTTCTTTTGACAAAAAATGTCAAGAATACACATTGGAGGAAAGATGGCATCTTCATCAAATGGCACTGGTAAAACTGGATAGCTATCTGAATGGATCATTGATCTCAACAGAAGATCTGAACTCACCTGTACAGAAAAGAGCTTTCTGGAATAGATCCTTGTAGCACAGGCACTAAGACCAACTAGAAAATGAGAACACATGAAACTAAAAAGCTTCTGTATAGCCAAGAACAGCATTATTCCAGTGAACATGAAGCTTACAGAATGGGAAGAACTCTTTCCCAGCTGTTATTCTGAGAGTGGGTTAGTATTCAAAGAACTTATAAAACTGAACATCAAGAAAGTAAACAACTCAAGTAAAAGGTGGAGTATAGAACTAAGCAGAACTCTTAAAAGGTGAAAAACAAAAGGATGAGAAACATTTAAAGGTGCTCCACATCCTAAACCAGCAGGGAAATATAAATCAAAACCACCTTGGTGTGTCCTCTCACCCTAGTTGGAGTTTTAAATACATATTCTGCATTGACCTTCTTCAAGTGGAATTTCTTTAACTTAAAATGATATCATAGCTTCTTAGGAAATATGGCTCGGTAAAAAGAAAATCTCGTCTACCTGGAGCTGCATGGGCTCTGGTTGTTCTGGGCATGGTTCTTGCATTGGAGATGGGAATGGAGAAAGATACAGTTTCCTTCATAGCACATTTGCTAAAGCGAGTGGCCCCAGAAAATCAACTGCTTTTCTAATGACTGAGTTCCATCATCTGAACATGCATAATATTGTATCTGTTACTTTTATAATTGATAAAAGCTGACTATTTTTGGAATATATGTATATATATGTATATGTATATGTATATGTATATGTATATGTATATGTATATGTATATGTATATGTATATGTATATGTATATGTATATG